>NW_017536074.1:455261-562791 GCF_001853355.1 Bactrocera latifrons | reverse complement strand
GATGAGCTGTACGAGATATACGACGACATTGACATAGTTCAGCGAATTAAAAGACAGCGGCTACGCTGGCTAGGTCATGTTGTCCGGATGGACGAAAATGCTCCAGCTCTGAAAGTATTCGACGCAGTACCCGCCGGGGGAAGCAGAGGAAGGACTGGGTCCGTTGGAAGGACCAGGTGGAGAAGGACCTGGATACGCTTGGAATATCCAATTGGCGCCACGTAGCGAAAAGAAGAAACGACTGGTGCGCTGTTGTTAACTCGGCTATAATCGCGTAAGCGGTGTCTACGCCAATTAAGAAGAAAAAGAGTAAATGACAGTGGAGGTAATTCCTAGACTAATTTTACATATTTTCGGCATTAAACTACTTGTATAGTATATCCATTAATACGTTCACTATGGGAAGTAAAGCCAATCGGAAGTTTGAAATTAATACCCGATTTTAAATATATTGGGCAATACAACATACTGTTAACAGAAAGAAATGCTCCTCGAGTTTCATTATGGTACCTCACATACCATGGGGTAAAGTCAAACGGATGTTTGAAAATTCTAATAATAAATTCTAATCCGATTTAGGTCTTCTTAGACAAAAGGATGCGCCATTGGGAAACCCCATTCACTTAATTTTATTACTTATTATAATGCTCTTGCAACCTGCTGATACAAATAGATACAGTGGGAGAGTCAGATGATATTTAAAGTTGTGCCAACTTTGACATCGACTGTTATAAAACCACTTTATTCCAAACATTAAGTAAAATTTAATGTGACGCATTTAGTTCTTAATTGATCACGCTGATCATATATATACTTTATTGATCTCTGACGTTTATTTGGGTGTCTCAAATATCTTGGCATACTTGATATATCCTGCCTCTTCAGCGTCGGTCGCCTTGGCGTGGTAAAGGAGCTCAAGTAATAAAAATGATTCCCAAGCAGGACCGCACTTACTCTTTAACTCTTTCGATCCGAACCGGGACGTATGCATCCCGGTGAATTTTCAAAGATACCTAGCGTAGAAAATAAGTGGTTAAAAAGGGTTAAATTAGTCCCATTTCGTAGCTTAAACTATTCTAAATAGTAAACACGTGGACGCATATTGGTTATGCAAAATATGTTTTATTTACTTCAACAGCTTTTCGGATCGAAAGAATTAAGCTTGTCAGAATTCCATAACTCAAACAATATGGAAAATGGTTTTACGTCAACAACCAATTGAGGGATATGTGAGCATAAAAACACCAACAACAACAAGGTCAAATATAGATATTACAACGTATCGCATCATTATAACGGAGTCCTATAAGGCCAACCTTCTCGGATCCAGTTAGGAGACGGTAAAGAGTAGTACGGGTTGTGCGAGTCAAAGCACATCAGCGGTGATAGGAGCCAAAACAGAGAGTAACATCCAATGCACAAAATAATTTAAATTTGGAAGCATCTACTGCCAAGGCTCCATGAATACCAACCAACGTATATTGCCTGCCAAAGGTGAAGTATAGCACTATATAGCCGTTCCAACAAGGAGTCACTGGAAACCCTGCCAAAAAAAGCTGAAGCAAAAGGGTGGCGAGCAAGCCATTTTAGCTATGTGACCAAAGACAGGCTTTAAATGGATGAAATAGACCACAAATTGTGGAGTCTACTTTTAAGCCACGTACTCAATAAAATTACGGATGCCGACGCGATATACAGATAGTCTGATAACAGTCATGATTGACATTACCATCGTACAGGAGCCCTGGTTCAGTGACGACATTAACCAAAGGCAATGAAACAGTTTAAATATCAGGGAAGCCTGTCGTATATTAAAAAATGGATTAGTTGTTGTACTTCATAAGTTCAGCTTGTCAAGCGTAAGAGAAGAGAAAACTATAGCAGTAGCTCATATTGACCGACAACACTAAAAGGTGCAAACTTCCATTAAAAAGTCCCCTGACGCAAGAATAATTGTGAAAGATTGTTTCTTGGTTAGATACAGGGGCGGACACAACGGGGTTTTCGACCCTAAGGAACCGTTTACATTCATCTATTTCTGGATTACAACAACTATATTCAAGGCAAAACATTTGCACTTGAACCAGTTCATTTAAATAGTTGTCCTCAGGAGGCAAAACTAATTTAAATTTACAACTTAAAAATAGTGAAAATTCGAGATCGAAGGTCATTCTAATACGATAATAAACATAATAATGTAGGTTTTATTAAACTTTCAATCCAATTTAAAATGTTAAATATTAAAAAAAAAAAATTGCAAAGGATTTCATTGTCAATTACATTTATACTTTCGTCAAATTTCAAGGAAGTGAGATCATTGAGATGCTCTTAATCCATACTGTTTCCAAGATAACTTTTGATTGACTCGTAAAATCTTAATTACATTTTGACAACCTTATAGTCATGCAATGAAGTTGTTGGTATAAGTTACCTTCTTCTTTTTCTTTTTTACGGGCGTAGACTCCGCTACGCAATTATAGCCGAGTTAACAACAACACGCCAGTCGTTTCGTCTTTTTCGCTGCTTGGCACCAATTGGAAACTCCAAGCGAAGCCATATACTTCTTCACCTGGTCTTCCCAACGGAGTGGAGGTCTTTCTCTTCCTATGCTTCCCCGGTGGCTACTGCGTCGAATACTGGCAGAGCTGGAGTGTTTACATTCATTCGGACGAGTTTCGAGGTATATCACCTACAGTATTCGCCGTTGACAATATGCGAAGGATCATAAGTCTTCCGCACAACTTTTCTCTCAAAAACTTGTAACGCCGACTCATCAGATGTTGACATCGTCCATACCTTTACACCATATTAAAAAAGAAAACGGAGATTATGAGTGACTTGTAGAATGCAGTCTTTGTTCATAGAGAGTACTTGAGAGTTGATGCAAGTGAGGAAAGTTCTCGGAGCGCCACTCATATAAGTGTGGCCAGACGCGATACTTTTACCGAAGGCTCAAGCAGCTCACGACTTCCGCCCTTAGACCAAGTATCCTCTGGGTAGCTAAAAAATATCCGTTTGGAGGCAAGCTAAAATGAAAAGAAACACCTCTTCCTAGGGGACCCGCCACGTAAAAATCACCCCCCATGAAAAGATTCATTTTATCACTAAAGCAAAATTTAAAGTTAAAAGCAATTATTGCAATTTTGCTTTAATAAATTTTATTGAAATCCATCACAAACCCTCGCGGATCAATATTAATGAGTTTCGTCTGAGAAATGAACTTTAAAAATTTACTTTAATTTGTTTGCTGCTAGCGGTGGCAATTAAAAAAATTAATGAAACCACAGCGGCGCACACATACCTCTACAAATATTCACATTGACTTACATATAATGTATTTACGCAAACAGATACTCGATATTCGCGCTTATTTCCTTTTCTCCGCAAACCCACAACTTGCGCGGCGAGGCTCTCGTTACAGAAGCGAAATTTTCATAAATGAAAAAATAAATTCAATTAAATATCGAACAACTGCAACAAATGGACTTTCGAAATTCGCACACAAACACACACATATACATGCATACAGGCTCAGAATGAAAGTGAAAAAATAAAAATGCAATTGAATGAAATTTATAAAAATGCAACATTAAATAAAAGTTAATAAAAATCGGCAAACTGACACACTAATACAAATATTTATGTATGTGTGTATGTGTGCCTGCGTGAGTGTGCGGCTAGAGCACAAATAGAGTAAATAAATGGTAATTTTAATAGTTTGGCGTGCAACATGAGGCGCAGCACATGTTTACAGTCAACGCGTGCAGCGCCCTGCAGTTTGCTCCGTGGGCAGCAACAACAACAACAACACAATTGCATTGAATATTTGTAATTTATGAACGAATTAAATTATGATTATTATTATGGCGATTGCAGGCGCTGCAATTACATTTGTATTTGCTGGCGTTAGTTGCATTTTCTGAGTGTGTGTGTGTGTGTGTGTGTGTGGGTCTACGTTCTCCGCTCGGCTGCAGCACCCTGCGGCAGCCTATGCGGTTTGACCTCAGCTCAACTCGCAGAAGCCTTCGTTTACACACGCACACTCACACAACATTAAGTATGCAATTTAACTGCTGTGCTATACATGTGTTATTTACATACTTATTCACACACACACACACAGCCATCTACACTTGTGTATATAATCATTCGTAATGAGCTTACCGTTACTTTGGACTAATTGCAAACGGTAAATGGTGGGTGTACGTAAGCGTTTGTCTGCCCAACTGCATAACAATGCTACACACACATATACATTTGCATTTGTTTGTAGTCACGTGTCAGCGCGATGGGGGTGTGTGTGTGTGGTGTATATATGTAAATCAGTGTGGTTTTTAAAGCACGTGTTTTGTCCTTGTGCTACGTTACAGTTAATCATTTAAAATTTTAATTACTACACGTTGCATGCAACATGCTGCATACACACGCACTGAAACGTTCAATATGTGCATATGTATATTCACGTAAACAAAATTGTATACACTTGCAATAACGGTTGCAATCAGCATTCTGCTTTTGCCCCACTCCTCTTAATATCCCTCCACGGCGGTCTCTTTGGGCCACGCGCAGTCAAAAGTTCGCATTAACCGGTAGCCAAACATTTTTAATACAAAGTAAATAATTAAATGTTTCCTGCAACACTGCGTTTGTATTTCCACAGCACATGAGTAGTTACAGGGTGCTTCAATTGATGAAATTTAAGAAAAAATATCTTTCATGAGCAGGGTACTTTACTGAAGGCGTAGCCGTTCTATAGATTACAAAAAAGTATAATATTTTATTATCTTCTTCTTTATTGGTGTAGACACCGCTTACGCCGTTATAACTGAGTTTACGATGGCACGCCAGTCGTTCTTCCTTTTTGCTGTTTGACGCCAATTGGACACTCCACGTGTTTACATAATATTGATATCATTAGCCTCAAGAATTGAGCCGATAGTTCTCCAGACTGGATAAGAAAGCGAAGTCGTAGATGATTTCGTCTAACTCGGAACCAGTTTTAACACCAACAACAACGGTCAGCTTCGAAATCCATCGCAGAATAACTCTTCGGACTATGTAGGCAACTGAGAAGAAAAGTGCTCTCTCGACGAACAAATACCAAACTCCTAAAGTCACTCATCATTCCCATCCTGCTATATGGAACGAGCTGGAAACATCCCAGTCTGAGAGTATTCGACGCAGTACCAGCCGAAGCAAGCAGAGGAAGAGGAACACCTCCACTACCTTGAAAAAACCAGGTGCAGAAGGAGCTCGTTGCACTTGGAATCTCCAATTGCGCCAAACTGTGAATCGGGAGAACAACTGGGGCTGTTGTAAAGTTTACTATAATCACGTAAGCGGTGTCTACGGCAATCAAGAAGAAGAAAGCCAAAATGAAAACCCATTAATTATCGATTATAAGTACAACCTTGCTCAACTTATCAATTAGAAATCATATTCCTGAATCGTTGATTTTTCTGGTATAAAAATTCGAAGTTTTTCGCCCAATCAAATTATAAGGAACATACTTGTATGTTTTAAATGATTTTGTATAAATTCAATTTCCTTATTGGATTTCAATGATACAGAACAGTATAAATAATGGCACAAGTCCCACACTCTCTTAAAGCAAGCTTGGTACTCTGAATTTTTGTATAGCAATAAACTTCCTACAAAATCTATAGAATGAAATATTTTTTTAAGTTGTTCGAAACAAGATATAAGTCTTTCTATCTGTTAATAAGAAAAACAATAGAAAACAAGTAAGGAAGGGCTAAGTTCGGGTGTCACCGAACATTTTATACTCTCGCATGACAACTTTCATCAAGATATCTCAGTTTTTACTCAAGTAGCTTGCACGGACGGACAGACAGACATCCGGATTTCAACTCTACTCGTCACCCTGTTGACTTTGGTATATATAACCCTATATCTAACTCTTTTAGTTTTAGGACTTACAAACAACCGTTATGTGAACAAAACTATAATACTCTCTTTAGCAACTTTGTTGCGAGAGTATAAATATATGTAAGACATAGGATCTTGCCGTAGCAGTTAAGAGCTCATACTTGCAGAGATTTTGATCGTATTTTCCAGAGTACTAAGCGAAAAAAATTTTCTTTTTTTCCCTACTGTATATAGCAGAGTTTACTGACGGCGTCAACTGAAGTTATTCCCAATTAATTAATTCTCATGCTTAAGATCAGTGTCAAGCAAGTTCCTTCTGTACAGCACGGCGCCTTATCATAAATGAATATATGTACCGTTCAGTACATGCAATTGGTCCGTGGCGCTAGTAATTTGTACCAAGGATGGAAAAGAACTAATAGTTTTTTCAAACGACTGCCTACTGAAAATATAGGAGTCCTTTTCCTCAATCAAGCGCTTCGCTCGTGAGCCCCCAACGAAATGGTCGGCGATCCCAATTTTCATATAATTTTTTTTTTTTCAGCGATGAAGCTCACTTTGGATTAAGTGGGTAAGTTAAAGGTTGGTTGGGGTTTTAAGATAAAAAAAAGTACTTTTAAAAAAAAAAAAAAATTTTGTTTTTGGTCATTAAAAGTCAATGTTTTTACTATGAAATCCTTAAGAATGGGCAATCGCCACTGACTGCAACTGAATGCATTCCACAATATATCAATAGACTAAAACTTTAACATAATTGAATCTAACTTACAACTTGAAACACCCTGTACCTCGCACATATTGTAAGTGCCAGAGCTCGTATTTCGTAAATACAAAAATAAAATAAATATTATTTATGCAAATGTAACAACAAACACAATCATCAAAAATAAGCATGCGGTCATATTTTGATAATAAATACGCAACACAGCCACACACATCAACATACACATGAAAGAACATGCAAATAGCGCTCCGATTTCGCATGAAAAGGCATTCGGGAATTAGATTTAGCTGTGATTATAATATAATTACAGTTATGATATCGAATTATGTATGAAAATTAAGCTAGTGACTTAAACCATTCGCGTTTATTCACTGGAAATTTATTTATTTTTTCCGAAAGCACATAAATTATGCAATATATATATAAATGTTTTAAATAAAATTTTAATTATGCAAGCAAATTATTTTCACTGACTTTTGTTTTTGCCAATTTCACTGCCACATTTGTGCAAATAGTGACTCACTTTCAAATACACACACACACTCAGCATTTTGCATTGTATTGGCACTGTCATTTGCGGTTAACCAACACTGACTTTATGAAACAGGAGATGTCAGGATGTAGTGATAGATTTTGTAGTTGTATGTGTGGCTTTATTGCTTTTCCCGTGTATTTTGTTTCGCGCTTATTCATTAAGAAAAGGGGTAAATATTAGGGATATTTCAAATTTGTTTATATTAAAATCTATTATTTAAGTATAAAAATTTAATCTGCGATTTATTTGGTTGGTAATGAATGGTGTGCGGCATATAAACGCCTCAATCTTTTGAAAATATTTTTCTCCTGAGTCTTCTAATTTCTATAACATGAAATTATGAATTTTTGTACCACTTTATTTAAAATACAAGGCATAGCCACCCTAAAATTCGCCCAATAATTCTTGGTTTTGTTAAATGTGATAACAAAATTGCACTAAACTTTTAAGATTTTAAATCAAAAGGCGACTTTAAAATCAACGAAAAGGTGGTGTGTGCTGATTCTGTTTTCACGGGACTTTTCCCAGACTTGGCACATGGCGAATATCTAGTCAGTTGCTGATTTTTCTGGCCTAAAGCATCAGTGGCTCCAATCAGGCTGTAATCTTTCAGCAGGCTAGAGAAGTGTCCCCTTGATAACTTAAGAGTATGCTCCGATTTTGAATCCTCCGTTAGTCGATGCATCTTTTTGTATCATTTTCTGGCAGTAGCTCTCTCGACCAGCTTGTCAAGATCTCCATACTCACGCATTTTAGCCTCTTTCTTTTTTTGTCACCATTATGCGTCTGGCTTCTGGCTTCCCTCTCGCGGTATCTATCCCACCCGATCGTGTTGTGGCCGATTGCAATATTGCGAGGTGGACTGTTTGCTTTCTCTCCACTGCGATACAACAGTTCTTCTCATCGTCCCAGCAGTGTTTTCGACCTTTCCTAAAACCAAAGGTTGTGTTTGCAGCTGTACGTAAGGAGCTCGCAATGCCGGCACACAGTTCCTTTATACCGATTTGTTGATGAGTGCTCTCAGAGAGCAGGAGTGCAAGTCATAGAAAACTAATTCGCTGTCGGTAGTGATAACTGCTTCTAGACCTCGTACCTTCCCAATGTTTGTTGAAAAGCTTGCGCAAATAGTTTCCGAAACAACAACGGATTTTGAAATACCTTCACGAAATCTATTTTGGAGTAATCTACGACCTCGATTGAATTTCATTAAGTTCACCCTTGATGAGTTAATTCACAAATTGTAAAATATAAATCACTTCCATTTATTGGCCGAGATGAATATTTAAGTAATTGTAAACAACACAAATAGCGCTCCTATGTTAAAATATTCTAAGTATGTATTCCATCGAAAATGGAAAACTGTACAATAAAGTTGTGAGTTGCCAGAGTACGAAGGCAGCCTACGTTTATATTTTCTTGAACTTCTTTATATACATACATACATATGTATAMGTTAAATATCTTTTAATTGCAAATTTATAAATATTAATATTAAATATTTTTTACCATGAGTATCCTGAATTTAATTCTTCCATTTTCCTCCTTTAAATGTGTACCGTAAATTCTGCCATTTGATGGCAACCTTTCTAATTACTAAACCATGCGCGAATTTCATCAAAGCAATCTCTTCAGAATGTGGAGAATGTGTAGAAGTTGACGCAAATGAGGAAAGTTCTCTGATCGCCATTCGCTTGGGAGTGGCCAGAAATGATTCTGTTACATATGGCTCAAACATACTTCCGGTCTTTGACCAAATATCCTCTGGGTAGCCTAATAACATCTGTTTGAAGGCGAGCTAAGGTGAGAAGGCGAAACATCCCCTGCATAGGGTTGTGCGCTGTGTTTGGGACCCGCCACGTAACAAAACACCCCCAATGAAAATTAACAATCAGCTTCGACGCAGTACCCAGAGGAAGCAGAGGAAGAGGAGACACTCCGTTTTAAGGACCAAGTGGAGAAGGATCTGGCTTCAATATGTTGTTGTTGTTAACTCGGCTATAATCGCGTATGCGGTGTTTACGCCAGTAAGGAAGAAGAAGAATCCCTTCAGAATTCATTACGCGACTCTGTATAATAAGCGTGACTCTATATTTTATCACAGAGTTCCATTTCGGATGATCGAATGTACCACCGCATCGAAGGAAAATTATTATGAGCGATGTTAATGAAACTCATTGCCATATTTTTCTATTATGCTGTAATGCCAAAAATGAATAAAAACAGGTAAATACTACCCCCTACTGCCCATATACCTAAAAAAAGAACGTCCAACTTTCGATATTAATATTCGAAATTATGAAAACGTATAATGGTGGATATAATAGACTTAATTTAAAGATATCTGCAGGAAATTTGAGATGTGTTATATGTATTCCAGGCACCGATAAAATCTGCGAATACATTGTTCAGTTCAGAAAACTATAGCATACAGCTGCCATTCAAACTGTTCGAAAATAAAGATAAAGCTCTTCATAAATTCCTTATTAATTAAGCTGAATTCGACTTAAATGTTAAATAGAAAGAACTAGAGGGACGTTTTTCGTTGGCTGCAAACCGTTAGACGAAAATTTGCTCGTCCTCAACCAATGCAAACTTGGTACAACTTCGAAACTTTAGTGACTATTTCATCTGGAAATTCTAGTTGCAAGTCCCTTCTCTTTGTTTTGAAAATAAATTTTCCACCGCTGTAAATTCATATTGTATTTTCACGCGGTTTTGTCATAATAGCATAACCATTAAAACTTATTACGCATAAATTATGAAAGCCTTTAACAAAGCAATTAAATGCATTTATGGTTAGGCTAAATAAAAAAGTAGTCAATGAAAAGTAATTTCATTACGAGTATGGCATAAAAAATATCGTTTTTTCCAAGCACTTTATTGTCATAAACCTACAGTAAACCTGTAATTATGTTTTAAAGTTCTGTGCAAACCATAATTTATTTATGGCTGCAAATGTAATAAATTGCGGCAAAGGGTGGTACAAATGCAAATGGCTTTATAACTTTATAGCAGTCACAACTCTTTTTGATCTCATTGGGAATATTTCTGCAGAGTTATGCAAGTGGATACAGGTTAAATTAGAGATCAATTCCGAACTGCGTACTTGTATCTTTATAAGAATGATAGAGTTTCAATTGGAAAGGTTAAGGCGGATCTTACAAGATCTACACAGACGGATCGAAAATGGTTGATGGCGTAGAAGCCAGGATCTACTATACGTAGCTGGATCACAGCGAACCTACAGACTTCTGGAATACGACAGTATCGTCCAGGTGGCAATCTTTGCAGTCAGGAAAGCTCTGAGATAGCTAATAACGCAGGAAACGAAAAAAATAACATGAATATATTACATACGCCAAAAACCGAGCGATAACTAAATCAATTTTCTAGCAATGTATTATGTCAGAGAGTATCCCTAGAAGCAGAAAAGCAGAGATAACTGACTGCCGGAATGCAGCGCTGTATATATATGAAATTCCGGGCCACAAGCCTATTCCGGGAAAAGAAGTCGCCGACGAGATGGCCAATAGTGTCATCCGCTGCCTACCTAACCAGCACAGAAAATACACAAGTCGCTAAAAAAAAGTGCACAATGAGATTTCCAAAAAGGCTGACAGAACGATCAGGGTGAGATGGAATGCCGGTATGAGCAGGTCTCGGACGATACACGCAGAAAGTGCAGGGAAGTGGATATGAACACCTCTTATTCTTCTGTTCAACTTTATCTAGAACACGTCTTAGATATCTAGGGTTTTCACAGCTCGTAGATGAACTATCAAAATTAAGTGTTCCAAGAAAGGAAGAGATAAACACAACTCATGTTCTGCTTCTATTCATTTTTTGGTCATGAGAAAGTTTGTTCTTGGTAAGTAGTCCTAGATGTTTACTACAAAAATAACACATATGTATAACGATCCATCCAATAGGGATGATGTGATTTCTAAATAAATAACTTTGCTGCTTTACAGTCGTCTCTCTACTATCTGAAGAGTAAGGTAAATATACAAAACAGTCGATTCTGATGAGAAGAAAATCCACAAATTATTTATGAACAACCATTATATATATTTTCCCGTAGTTCCTAGGTGTAACATAGGCCTCAATAAAAAAAGTATAATAAAAATTTTATTTAAAGTTATGAGTTTAATTTCTCTCCAAGAATGACAACTGCTCTGTTCTTCTGCTTCGACTTCCCGTCTCCAGGTGTTGGCTGGTCTCCCGCGTCTTCGGCTTCCTTGCGGATTCCAATCTAACGCTGTTGCTAATGTGATCGTGAGGTTTTCGAATGTCGATATGGATCGGTAGCTGTTTGTTTACGGTCCAGAACTATTACATTCATCTAAATTGGCAGTTTTGTCTAATGGAACCATCGGTCCTTACTAATTTCGAAATAATGCTGGTGGCACCGTTACTATTAATCGATGATAGCCAAGATCTTCTCCTAACACTAGTTTTATGCTGTTGAGTTTTATCTCTGTTGTTGGAGAAGCAATCACCACAAAGAGTTTTATAAATGTGGGAAATTACTATTTCGATCCACCCTGTCTTGTTATTTACAGGTCTATTAATTTAGGAATATATTTAATTAAATTCAAATATATACCCACCCAAGTGACTACAAAAAGGTAAATATATGTATGTATGTATACAGTTGTCTTCAAAATAATAGGAGTGCCGCACAGTATAAAATACGAAGTTATGTTTTTTAACAGAAACATGAATTTTATTCATTTATTTTTTATCGACTGCATTTTATGCAGTCTTATTATGCACTTTTAAACTTTTAGTAATACTTTGCAAACGAAAAAAAAAATATTATTTACATAAAGACCTCAATAATTCCGTGTTCAAAATAATAGGAGTGCATCACAAAATTCAATAAAACTAATAATAAATTAAAAAATTGGAAATTTTGACTAGTATATAAGACAGTTTAGTTAATATTTAGTCGATTAACCGCCATTTATAATTACTGCAGCGGGGCATGGAATCGATCAGATCACGACATCTTTTCAGCGGGATTTGCTGCCACGCCTCCTGGACTGTGCTCCATAATTCCCTTGTATTTGATGGTCCAATCTCAGCTACACCTTTCTTAACATCTGTCCATAAATTTTCTATCCGATTAAGGTCAGGCGACTGAGCAGGCCACGACATAACCTCAGCTTTATTGACCCGAAACCATTCTTTTGCGGACTTACTTGTATGTTTCGGGTCTTGCTGGAACAACCACTTTAAAGCCATATTACATTCCGCGTATGGCAGCATAACTTTTTTCATTATATACACATACACGTACTGATCCATGGTTTCTTTAATTAGATGGATTTTTCCCATGCCGTTGTACGAGAAACTTCACCAAACCATTACTTTTGCACCACCATATTTGACAGTCTTAAGGGTGCATTGCGGACTATATTCCGTATTTGGTGGACGACGGATATACTGTCTAGACCCTGTGCCACCAAATAAAACTACCTTACATTCGTCTGTCCACAAAATATTTCTCCATTTCTCCGGTTGCCAGTTTACATGTTCTTTGGCAAATTGGAGCCGTGCTCTAATTATGTTTCTTTGTCAACAATGGAACTTTTCGCGGACTCCGCGCAAATAAATTACATTCCAGTAGACGTCTACGAACTGTTACGTCACTAACATCAAGATTTAGACGCTTATTTATTTCTCTAGACGTCACTTTGGGATCTTGTTTAGACGACTGGAGTATGCGTCGTACAATTTTTTTGGTAGTTTTACGTTTTCGTCCACGAGTTTCGGGTTTATTTTTGTAGGATAAGGCATTTGATATCATTTGATCGGAACACCCGAGTATTACTTCAATTTCTTTATAAGTTTTCCCGTTTTTATTTTGTTGTACTTACTTTTTTGTTTTTTTACAGATTTTGTTTAAATAAAAATATATTATACCACTTGGTAGCTCACACTCCTATTTTTATGAACAGCTCAATTCAGTGATGGACACAGATATGAATTCACAACATTGTAAATAATGTAAACCGCTGAAGTTTGTGCTTTCTGTTTTACTCGCGAAATACCGTTTGAAATATTTCTTGGAAAGCGTTTGGCGTTCATGTTCTGACATGATAAATTTTTTGGATTAAATATTTTTCTCAGGGGCACTCCTATTATTTTGAACACAGCTGTACATACATTTATGTATATTTGCATAGTTTGTGGCTACGTTTGCATTAGTTTGGCGCAATTCACTTTGATTAATCGGTTTGCACTGTAATTAAAATGTTTATTTTTGGTTGAACGCAAAATTTATAAACTCACTTGAAACACTCGGGCACTTCCGCCCGGAAACAATTGAAATATTTCCTCTTGCAAAGTGAGCTCGTATGTCATTTGTGCTTTAATAATATTTACATAATTATTTACTAATGTAAAAACAATTGGGATACAGATAAAGTAATGAATTAAGCCTTGAGAATCTCAAGTATCTGCGAACCCGCCAATTACGAATGAATATCTATAAATTTACACATTTCTTCACTTCACGCTCCAGCTCCAATTTAGCAACATTTTATATGCTACAAACAACAATATGAGTTCCTTTTCGTATGGCAAACGGCAGCAACAGCTGGTGCTAAGCAATTCCTTAAGTAAGCCATTTAACGGTACGAAAACAAAGCCAAGCAAAATATTTCGTGTATAAATACATGGCAACAACTGAATATCACAACAATAACACTTGAGGCTAGAGAAAAAAAATCACGAAGAAAAACAAACTAACCCACAAGTACGCCCACTTTTTCCGCTTGCAAAAAAGTGTAGCTCGGACAACGAAATAACTTGCTGCTAAAGGGAACATTAGGTTTGACACATATGTCGGCACTTTTCTATTTCACACCAGCCAACAGGATAATGTTGGTGGAAATAATAACAATAACTACAATATTAGCTGTCACAACAAAAACCAAAATGGGGACAAAACATGAAAGCAGGAAAAATATGCCGAATTAGACACGTTTCTAGGGGAATCGGGGTAAAAGTATAAAAAACACAACAACAAATCAGCGCTAAAGTGGGTGTAGACAAACAAAAATAGGCGAGTTCAAGTGACGAAATGGAGCTACTTCCGGCACATCTAGCATAACAGTAAGCACAAGCGTTAAGTATGTGCATTTTCATAAGTATATCAAGAGATTGCCGCTCGTAGATACAACCACATACTGTCCGCCTAAGTCCAATCTAATAACAACAAATAAAAACGATTGCAATTGACTGGCGAATGCTTTGTAATGATAAGAAAGCTGAATGAGCGTTATGTATAGATAAATAATGTGCGTTGAGTTCTAACACAGTTCTAAGAAACGTCCAACTTATCAAAGAGGTTCTCAATTTAACGTAAAATAGATTACCAAATTACTCTCTTAATAATTAACTGACAACACATTCATCATGTAATCCACTAAAATATATTCAACGGAATAACTAACTAACTTAATTTAAATTATATTCATATCGACTAAATTATAGAATACTTACAAAGAAATTAAACGATATACGCGTAATGGTAAAGAAAGCATTGCCTCAGATCTTCAGAAACAGGGTTTTAATGTTACAAAGGTCATAAATAAACTTTAATACAAAACAAAAAATCCGTTAAATATGTTTATGGTATGCTTCGAATCTACAGAGAACACAAAGAAAAGTTACGAAATCAAACACATGTCGTCAAACGTCAAACTCGAGCCCATCAAGCCATCGAATCTTGTACCGGAGTTTAAGTCCTGTCAGGCATTCGGTCATATCAGAGATTATTGTTGCAAACCACCAAGGTGTGTGAAGTAAGCCGGAAATCACATAACTCTAAGTTGCATAAAACCTGCCGAAGTGCTGCCAAATTATTGCAACTGCAATCAGAATAACCCTGCGAACTATAGGGAATGTGAAATGCAAAAGAACTTCAAAAAATTAAAAACACGACCGAGAAATATAAAGAGCATTACCAACAACCAAAACGCTTAAGTGAAACCGCCTATTCTGCTCCTCAGAAGAAAGTTACTAATGTAAGTCAGCCATCTGGAAAACCCTCATTTGCCAGCATAACCAAAGGTCCAATTCAACATTATACGTCTGCAAACCATACAAATTCGAATTCCATTAGTGATATTACCAATAATTTCTCGTTAATTCTCGACAAGCTTAATAAGCTAGAAGAGCAAGGTAAACTTACCCACGTACATCTTACTCAATTAGAGCGACAGCAAAGTGTAAGTAAAGCGCAAAAATGAAACCTATGAAATTATAACCTGGAATGCAAATGGCTTGCTCTAACGAAGAAAAGAATTGGAGGTATTACTCCATGTAGAAAAAATATGTATGTGTTTGTCTTATATCAGAAACCCATTTTACTAATGAAACATTCGTTAAATTCAAAAACAAAAAGACCTATTGCTCGAACTGGTGCAGGTATCGCGGGTCCACGTGCAAAGCTCTCCATACCGATCTGAGGCTTACCGATCATTTTTCAGGCTGAAGTCTTGGCCATAAGCCAACCAACCGCCATCGCAACTATCGCAACGAGTAAATAACTATACTTAGCGATATACGAGCGATCTCCTCTTACGAGATCAAATCTCTACTAGTGTAGGGGTGCAGATACCGGTTGAACAGCCAAGCTGAAAGAAACCAGATGCACCTAATCTGGGTGCCTGCTCATAGAAGTATAGCAACGAACTGGCTGACGGGCTCGAGCGCTCCGTACGGTAAAGCCCGAACCATTCACTGGGGTGGGTCCCCATACTGTGAAGGAGCTGCTAAGCAAGGAAGGGAGAGGGTGCAGGGAAAGGCATTAGCAACGAGCGCATGGTATGCGGCACGCCAAGTTGCTAATTGGGGGGTACAACCAGAACAGGTTCAAATCGATAATAACCTCCCAAGGGAAAAACTCAGGCTTCTGGTCGCATTTTACCGGCCACTGCACATTGAAAAGGCATTTATTTAACATGGGCCCCAAACTCTTGCGCTAACTGCCGGTTTTGCGACCGGGAGCCTGAAACTCCGGAGCACCTGCTAATCGACTGCATCGCCGTCTGCAGACGCAGGTCAAAGGCCCTTGGATACATGTTTCCGGATAGGGATCACATCGCCTCACTAGCACCCAGCGGGATATTGGACTTTTTCAATATGCTGGGCCTAAGTGAGTCCCTGTGAGTTAGAAGCGAGCACATTAGACCTAAGGTCGCGGTGCATTCCTCAATTATTTGTCTATCTTTCTATTTATTGTTTGAACCACCCAAATAAAAGTACGAGAGGGGGAAGTGCCATAATTATCAGAGATAATATTCCCCACCACGTAGAAATTAATATAAGTGTCCCAGTATTCCAAACTACGACCATAACGGTTGAATCCAGTTTCGAGAAAATAAGTATTACCGCGATATATATAGACGCTAGACACAATATCAAAATGTACTTGTACACGGAACTTACACTAAAACACCATGGAAAATTCATCATGGGTGGTGACTTTAACGCAAGGTACTACCAATGGGACTCAAGAGTTACGACGCCGAAGGGAAGATAGCTATTTAAAGCTGCTATGGCTACTGGATGCGGCTTTATGAATACTGGCAAGCTGACTTAATGGCCTTCCGACACAAGAAAACTACCTGACAAATCGTCTTTTTCATCACTCGACAAATATCTAAGAAATTCATTACCATGGAAAATGGATTGGACTTAAATTCGGACTACTCCCCAGTATATCTAATCTTAAATGGCCATCTGCAAGAAATCGACATACCTCCTTATCTCTCTAATAGACATACGGACTGAGAGTATTTCAAAGCTTTGCTCGACAAAAATATTTATTCTAAAATAAATATAACTACTAAGGATATGTTAGAAGATGAAGTTCATGCATTTACGAAAAATATTCAAGAATCAGCTTGGGAAAGTACTCCTGTTCCTAAACAAAGAAACTTTTACACTAAATATCCTTCCGATATTTTAAAACTCATAAAGAAAAAAAGAAAACTACGTAAAAAATGGCAAATCACACGATTTTGTCAGTGTAAAACAGAACTAAACAATTTAACTAAGATTCTCAGCATCAAAATAAAGTTATTTACAAATCAAAATATTTCTAATTATATTCATAAATTAACGCCAAACAAACTTACGGATTATTCCCTTTGGAAAGCTGTAAAAAAAGCTAGAAAACCAATATTGTCGAATGCACCCCTCAGAAAGCCTAACGGATCCACGGCCAGAAGCTATAAAGAAAACTCGAACGTTTTCTCAGACAAACTAACTAAAACATTTAGTCCTTTTGCGGTCAATGGTACTCTACCACAGCTGGAAGAATCGCAATACGTGGGTGAAATCCAAGCAACAACACATAAAGAAGTAGAAAATATTATTAAACGTAGATTTAAACCAAAAAAGGCTCCCGGCTTCGACTTGGTGACTGCTGATGTACTAAAAAATCTAACGCGAAAAACAATTGCAAAGCTTACGACGTTAATAAACGCTTGCTTAAATCTCAGATAGGTCCCACTGTCATGGAAAGTATCTGAAATCATTATGGTACAAAAACCTGGCAAAAACGCACAAGAAATCTCGTCATATCGTCCACTTTCATTGTTGCCTATTTTGTCCAAACTACTTGAAGACTTCAAAACATAATTGAAGAAAAGGAACTTATATACATTCACCAATTTTAATTTAGATTTCAACATTCCACAATCGATGAAGTTCATCGAAAACGAGCATAATTGAAGATGCGATGGAAGAAAAGCACAATTGCACAGCTGTTTTCCTTGACGTATCGCAAGCGTTCGATAGAGTATGGCACCATGGCTTACTTCTTAAATTAAGACTTCAATTTCCACTGTATCTAACCGATTCAGTTTACTCTTACCTGAACTTCAGAATCAAGCAGGCACATTCATGTACTACGTTACAGCCGATAAAAACAGGTGTACCCCAAGGAAGGGTCCTGGGTCCACTCTTATACATTTTATTTACTAGCGACATGCTCATGCCGCCAAACTGCGCAATCGCCACATTTGCAGATGATACCTGCATCATTACGACCGGAAAAAATCAAGTTGAGTCGTCGCACAGTATGCAATCTTCACTAAATCAAATTAGAGAATGACCACGGAAATGGTACATTACTTTAAACGAATTCAAGTCTATCCATATAAACTGCACTAACGTAAAAGTGCTAAGTACATTCCCTTACATATTGGAAATGAAGTAATCCTGTATTTCACCTTTGCGAAATATCTTGGCATGACATTGGATGCAAAGTTGATTTGGAAGGAGCATATAGAAACAAAGTCTCAGAACTAAAACTAAAATACCACAAAATAAACTGCTTGATCGGCAAGAAGTCACCCTTAACAACAACAAATAAACTCCTAGTCTACAATCAAACTTTGAAACCTATTTGGATATATGGAATTCAACTGTGGGGATGCGCCGCCCCGTTATGCATCGAAGCGGTTTAAAGATTGCAAAACAAAGTTCTGCGAAAAATGGTAAATGCCCCATGGTACATACGCTATTCGGATCTGCATCGTGATCTTCATTTCAAAATGGTTCTGGAAGTCATTCGCGAAACAGCATCGAAACATGCAAAAAGGTTACAAAATCACATAAACAGTGTAGGACGACAACTAGGAGAGACTAGAAATAGCAGGCGCAGACTGAAAAGAACAACGTTTCGTGATCTATTATGGATCTAAGAAAATGACAAATGTCATTATATTTAGTTGTTACATTTAGTTTAAAAAAGAGAAGCTTGTTATTACAGCTTTTATTGTTTTACTTTATACATTGAGATAAATATTGGTTGTTAGGTTAAATTTATCACTAGTTGCAATTTCAATGAAATAGGATTACCATCTCTAAGGAAAGGTCGACCTAGTAAAGATTATATATATAAATGTTCAGCAGGAGGAAATTCGTAAAATTACTATTAAAAGTGTCACAACTATCTAACTCAACTTCTTCTTTTTCTTTATTGGCGCAGACCACTTATACGGTTATAGCCGAGTTTACAACAACGTGCCAGGCGATCTTTCTTTTCGCTGTTTGGTGCCAATCGGAGATTCCTTATCTACCTGGACTTACCACTGCACCATATAGCAGCACGCGGATATTTCGTCTTGCCCTTGTTCACTACCAGGCCCATTTGCTGCCCTTCTCTGTCCAACCTGAAGAAAAAAGAGCTGATTATTATGGCCACTGATACCGACGTCATCAACTTACGCCATCAACTGTACATTCTTATAGTAGATGGTACTAGTACCTTCTCTATTTAGCTCTATTTAGCGTATTATTTTCTACAGCATTACATTGAAGAGGTCGCATGAAAAGGAGTCGCTTTGTACGAAGCCTCGTTTGGTGTCAACCGCTCGGAAAGATCCTTTCCGATCCCGACGAAACTTTTGACATTCACCTCAATGATAGTTTACACAGCGGTATTAGTTTTGCGAGGATACCAAATTCAGACATTGCGGCATAAAGGCAGCGCCTTTCCATGCTTTTAGAAGCAGCTTGAAATCGACGAAGAGGTGATGTGTGTCGATCCTTTTTTCACGGGTCTTTTCCAAGATTTGGTGCAAATGTGGTCAGTTGTTGATTTTTCAGGCCTGAAGACACACTAACAAGATCAAATCAGTTTGTTGGCGTTCAATCTTTCCCACAATACGCTCGATAGAACCTTATATGCGATGTTGAGGTAGCTTGTCTTGCGGTAGTTGGCGTAGATTGTGAGATTTCGCTTTTTGTCGATTTTGCAGAGCACACTTAAATTCCAACTCACTAACCTAACTAGAGTTACTAAATTGAGCCATAAAGATAGTACACAAGATTTGATGTGAATCATTAATATACCCACTTTCAGGAGAAATCTCAGAACTGAGAAAATAATCAACTGAATTGCTTTAATTTATTAGACTCGTTGACTTTCCAATCGATAAATCAAACATCAATTGATAATAACCGAATTGAAGTTTAGGATTTATGGCTCTCAATATGTGCGTTCCTATCTTAAAATTGTCAAAAATTAAACACAGCTCTTCAAGTCCGCACATGAAGATCCGAGTATTTACTACTGACTTTTTAACGAAATTATCGGTCTAAGTTTACGTGTTTTCTAGATAATTCTGTGACCTGTTGCCAAAACTTATTTAAGATTTTTGAACTTCGAATACTATGATATTTCATACATGACTACCAAAACCATTGTACTAGTTCTTCAAGACTTCAGTCTATTATTGTGAACATCTCTCTTTTGCAAAATATTTCTAAACTCTTCTTACTTAAGTCCAGATCAATTATATCATTATATACCTAAAAAAAAATTGGTTCTAACATCGACCACACTTAGATGGTTAATATGTTTTAAAGCTAAGACAAAGTATCCAGAAGTCTGAATTTAAGCTTTCGTATCACTATCGACCCTCATAAGTTAAAAGAAAAAATGTGACTGTGTGTCATTGAAAATCGAAGCCTATTCTTCAAATTGAATATAAATTACTCGCCACGCTCATTTCAAAAGCTGCCACTCACACAACCGCACAATATGTAGTCGTAAACTTTCAGTTTTCAAAATTTTGAACTCACTGCATCATTTTCCACTGATTAAGTCAAATCAATAAAATGAATTCGACAACAATTTAACCACTTAAATCGGGTAAACATGTCAGGGCACAACTAACTTATCCGCTCCGAAGCTTCAGCAGAGCTACTCGTACAATTGGCATTTATATTTATGTGTGGTATGGAACCGTGGAATGTGCAGCAATGTAAACAAACCTCAATGCCAACAAATGTACACACTCAAACACGCTTATTCAGCCGTGTATCGATGCCGCTATTCATGCCACGCTAATGACGCCATCATTGTCGTCACCCGCCAGCGGCAATTGCATTCTGTTGCATGGTGGATGCAACAATCAATAAAACTCGAAACACTTCTGTCACGAACACGAGATTACCACCACCCAACAGGGAACGCGCGAAAGTTGGCAGCGCTCACCGATCTACCCAATCCACCGCCGGCTCAGCACGCCACCACTTTTGGCAATTGCATTGTAACGCCGGCGGGTGAATTGCAACTTCGCTGTCAAGCAATACACTCATTTATTTGCATATTCACATGCACTGGGGTAGTTATGGGTATATGCTTGCATATGTAATGAGTGTATGTGTGCTCATACATACATACTACTACTAACTGAGTATTTATTCTGCTGCGCCTTCGAAAAATTGTGCGCGCTCAACATGTAGGAAACACAATCAAATACAGGCATATTTATTCAGTGTGTATATAGCATATTCAAGTTGCGTATTTATGTAAATGAATACCCTTGCCAATGTCAATCCACTTAGTCGCGATATTCGCAGGGCAACAAAGGTCCATATCCGGATTCTGAGAAGATCACACCAACACAGCACTAAGGTAAGGACTATGCAACTTATTAAGCCGCGAAATGTAGTTGCAAAATATTATCTATATTAATAAATTATAATTGGAAGACAACTTGACCAAATTTGCTGATATCTAATTTGTTGAATTCGTCTGTCCATTAATAAATAAATAAATATTAACATATCGGAAAGGATCACAACCTCCTTGAGATTGAGTTCACTGAAGGTATTATGTTTAGATTCTGTTTTCTAACATCGAGTTACTACCTATTTAGACTGGTTTGGGAACTGGCAGGCACTTCAGTCTTACTAATTACAGAAGGTGATCGGGTATGAGCGCCGTTGGATTGTCAGGTCTCAAACAGCTCAGTAAGAGTTGGTCAACTACTAGCAGATGTAGAGTCGCAAGATTCTTCCGGCACATTATAACTCGTGAGTTTTTCGCTTTCAGCAAAGTTTTTACTGGACACTTTCCAATCAAGGACACTTCCCAACCAACTCAAATGAGTTAATCAGTTTGAGAAAAATATCAACAAAGCTTGGGGAATTATACGTGAGCTCTTCCTCTGTTTTCCCCGGCAGGTACTGCTTCGAATACTCTCAGAGCTGGAGTGTTTACATCCATTCTGACGACATGACTTAGCCAGCGTAACCCCTCGAAAACTCATAAGACCGACTCACCAAATGTTGTCCTGCACCATATAGCAGGACGGCGATGATGAGTGACTTATAGAGTTTGGTTTCTTTCACCGAGAAAGTAAACTTCTCAATTGCCTACTCAGTTCGAAGTAGCACCTGTTGACAAGAGTTATTCTGCGTTGGATTTCGAGGCTAACATTATTATTGGTGCTAATACTGGTTACAAAATAAACGGAATTATCTATGACCTCGAAGTTATGACTGTCATGTGTGACGAATGTGTGACGACTGTCTCATTGATGACAGGCAATATTTCGTCTAACCGTCGTCCTATACAAGACACATTTGTACTGACACATTTCTTTGTCCAATCCGAAGAAAGCAGAATCAGCGGCGCAGTTGTCATGGCTAATGATATCGCTGTCATCGGCGTACGCCAGCAGTTGTACACCAGATCACAAAACTTATATAGCATTGTATGCAAAACAAAATGCAGAACATGCGCAAAAAATTTAAAGTTTGAGTCAGTCAATTTTGGGAAAAACGCATTTAAATATAAACTGAATTGAGTTGAGGGGCTAAGGTTTAGAAAAGTATAACTCAAAAACTATTTGGGATTTTGATTTAAAATTTTAGTATATTCCTTTTTAAAGTACTCCAATATTCATTAGGTTGAAGATTGGACCTTCTTTTTTTACTTTTCCATTACATGTAACTATAATTTATATGTCATTTGTCCATAGTCTAATAACATTGGCCAAGAAACAAGAAAGCTTAACTAGGCATTATTATAATATGTATTGTTGAAAATCTTATTTCAAAGGGGTACAATCTTAGAAACACATTTTTTATGAAAATCACTCCCGCTAAATCTCGTTCTGACAAGACGTTCCTGTCTTAGTCAGTACGTCTGAACTTTTTCGCATCAGCTTTCCTTCACACGGCTCCCTCGCTTGCAAGTAATCACACAATCATCAACCCTTTTTGGCGCCTCAACGATGTTTTGTGATTACCTCATTTTAAGTTTTCGGCAAGTTTCCATTTCGGTTTCTATGTTCAGTGTTTCATACACAAAGTTTCGAGCTGGAATTATTTCAGCTAAATTGAATTGCATTAAGTGCCGTTGAAATGCTCCGTTTCACTTCACTTAGACCAGGCAGTTTGGCCAGCTGTCGACCGCTAACAACTGGCGTTAAAAAAAAAAAACAAGAACAGCAGCAAAAACCAAAACACACATCACACCAACGCTGCCGCTGCCGCTGCCGCTGTAGCACAACTAATTAAAGTTGCAATGCCAAGCGGCGTATTTTGGCCATCTAACTGACTAACTGACAGAATGAGTCTGCGAGTGTTGGCTGCTCTCCTCAAAGCCAAGAAACTTTTCGCTAAACAGCAATAGTTGCACGAAACTCAGCCGCACGTGCTGGTGTTGTTGCTCATTTTCGCCGCAGGTTGCACATTGCTCATTGGAAGTCAGCCGTTTGTTCGTTCGTTTGTCTGCTTTTTCCTTGGCTAAACGAGGAAGTTGTAAATTGAATTAGAAGCCAAAAACCAGCAGCCAACATCTGCTGCACATATATTTTCCTTGGAATGCCTACAAGTTGTTGGAAGAGCGCTTTGCGTTTTGTGTGGCAGGCAGTGGCAATCAACGCTGCAGGCGATTGTAAACACAATAGACGCCAAATAATTACAGTCGCTAAACTATGTTGTAAATTAGATGGAATTTATCTGCGCAATGTATTTTCAAATGCATTTGATTTCAAATGGGAAAGTTTCTACAATGATAGGCAGCGGTGATGAGTCTATTTACTGCACGTTAAGATTGGTTTCTATATGAAAATATGTTAATATTCATGGTTAACAGCTGCTCCACATACATTGGCATTTTAAAATAACGAAATCAGTGATATTTTCTTTACTCATCAATGTTTTTGATCTCCGTGAGAGCTGAGAGCCAGATAAAATTCGATTATTCCAACTTTTCAATACCACTTTTGTTTCCAAATAAGGCCCAGTCTCGCCGCCAACCAACTCACATTATTTTCAATAACATTCTCTTGACATTTGAGAACAACAAAAAGTCACTGACATTCAAATTTAGAGAATACCTAAAATGCGGAGTAGTTTCAAGCCCAAATCATGCAATTTTCTCATCTTGTTAATGAATTTGTGCCAAATTTTTTTGAACCATAAAGAATTAATTTGCCGGACTTTTTACTTACGGTCTTCAGTGCTCATGTGGCTCGTACAAAAATTAGCAATCTACTAACAAATAGTTGCTTCATGAGGCTCAAACCCTGTATTACGTTGTCGGTAAATGAAGCTCTCGTTGATCATTAAGGAACCACTTGTCCGTTTGTTAAATTATCTTTCGCTGTATATATGATATACATTTTCTTTAACTTGTATTATTTGATCTATCCCACCTGAAGAAGATTTTATGGCTTGTTAAGGAACGATGACTTTTTAAAGAGTAATAAATATTAATAAACCCCGAAAGTAGGCAGTGTGCTATATAATCCCTCCAACTCTAAGTATGTCTAACTAGTTTCTCCTCAGCCATAAATAGCTGTCTTCACTTTGTTTAATTTTCACGTCAACTTATTTTTTATCTTTAGAAGTACGGAAGTACAGCAATGACGTTTAAATCCAAATGTTTCTTATACATAGTATCATTTGTAAAACCTGAAATCTCAAAAGCAGGTTCAACATATTCTGATCATACGTTTATGCTTCGGCAGCTTATATCTAATATGGATTTAAGTTAATTCTGTCGCTTATCCTTGAGGCTGGTACTGCTAAATATATTACCTAATGAAGAGATATAGTATCGTTATAATATTAATTCATATTATTCAAAATATGAGATGAGTTAATTCATATTATTTATATATAATCTTAATCTTATAACGACAAATCGATTAAATTCATATATTGAATTAATTCATAATAAAAGAGTTAAGTTAAGAAAACAAATGTTAACAGAAGCGCAGCTATATTTTCAACCCAGCAATCTGTCTGATACATTTTCCTAGCCTTGTGAAAGTTGCCGAAGTTGTTATGGTACAGAATTCTCTGTAGTCTCGTCATATAAACCAAATTCACTACTTCCACAAATCTCAAAACTTTTTGAAAAATTAAATTATCGACGAAAAGCAGTTAATCCCATCGCATCAGTTCGGTTTTAGAAACAAGCATTCAACCATAGAACAAATTCGTAGAATAACATCCGAAATTGAAAAATTGAAAATTTGTAGAGGAAGGCAACATATGCTCAGCTGAATTCCTTGACATTGCGCAAGCGTTCGGCAAGGTGTGGCACGAAGGCGTTTTGAAATTGCACATGCACATATAGGTCAAACCTGTCCATACACTTCTTTATAAACAAATAATCAAGCCGATATGATCATATGGTGCACATCTGTGGGGGTGTGCCAATGATAGCAGTAGTATATTAGTTTTTGAAACTAGTTTCAGAGATCTCAAACATTGTTAAAGTTTTAAAAATATTTGTAATTAAAAAAAAATAGAAAAGACAACGTCAGGAGAAAAAGAGGGACATGCCACGTTTTCGTTGATCAGCTCGTATGGATTCTTGCGTTGTCTTGTGGAATAGAAAAAGATTTTCGCGGATAGCAGATTTGCTTCTAATACTTCCTGGTTCTTGGAACTATACATTCGGCAAGAAAATGCGCCCCCTACCATAAATAAGACTGCGTAGAAACTGCGCTTTGAAAAATATCGCAGCTCTGTTCGCAAATCTTTTCATTATCCCAAAAATCTATCTGGCCCATCAAGGTTGAACTTTCTCATAGGAAAAAATCATCTATGACCAAAAGTACAGTTTTTTTTTTTTTTTTTTTTGTGTAAGTTTTATTTTTCTTAATTTGATGCCAGTCTTTAATCACGCGATTTCAGACAAAACTGATACGAGAATCTTTACAGTGTCGTTTCAAGAGGGGCGCTTTCTGCATTTGCTCACGTACAATATTAGGATTTCGTTTCATCGCACGCCAAATTGTTGAAACAGATGCAGAAATTTGGTTCTCTCTCTTCACCTTCCATACTGACGTAGTTTTATTTAATAACTGTCTACCAATTTCTCTTTCCTGTAGCGAAATCTTAGACATTTTATAAAGATTTTGCTAAAGCTCTAAACTAAAATCACCTGTTCGACGGCTTCGTTAAAGAAACCAAGCTTAAGCAAGCACGGCACCTCCAAAACGCACAGGCATACCCTACGAGAACAGCCAGTTCGATTTAAATGTGAAGTAGGATTTACAAGTTCAGAAGCAATATATAGCAATACTTGTTTACATAGAATAATTTACATAAACTTCCTGAACTACTGGTGGTGGATTGACCGATACACCTCTTGACCATCATTCCAAAAACACTAGCAATTTTATTATTAAAATAAGTTAATGACAAAAACAAAAAAGCTCTCGGTAATTGTAATTAAAATCCCCGAGTAAATGTTCAAACAAATTTGTTTTGCTAAGTTGGTTGGACCGTCCTTAATTATTATGCCAAATTTGAATCACAATGTAACTTAAGAATCATAACTCACGAATCCTTAGTTTTTTAACTTGTACTTTCGATTGTAGCAAACAAAAATTAGCAATAAACAGTCTCTAAATGACTGCAAACTAGTGTTATTCATGGGTATCCGTTTACAAAGCCGAGCATGATGTCATACTCAGACTCCAAAGGCCTAAAAGCATAAACCATCTGGCCATGAACATTGCCTCCTACTTCACTTGTATATGTATTGGCCGGGTCAAAATAATTAATCCAACAAACAACAAAAATAAAGTGAATTCAGCACGTAATTACAAACCTTTCATCAAACTTTTTTTGCCAAAAAGCGCGTCAATGGATGCAATATTTGTTTAGAGTCGGCTTTGATATTTCAGACAGTCAAGACGGCCACTTCGTAAGAGAGAAGAAGCTCACTGTTGAGAGTCTTATAATAAACCTTTGAAGCAGTATATATCAAAAAAGAATATGAATAATTGGCAAAAATCCTATAAATCACAAAAGATGCAATGAACTACCTGCAACATTTTCAGCACGTAATCAATTGCCTTTAAAACCCTTTAATGCGTCGAAAAGTTGCATAAAAACCTATAACCTAGTCGCATGCAACACTTGTAACAAAGGCTTCGTTAAAAACAAAAACACTCGCAAAGAAGGAAAAATGAAAGGAACTGTCTACATTTACAAGCGGTTAACCACAAAGAGCCACACATCCGTTGGTAGACAATTTTAATGGCGAGCTCACAAAACGTTTCGACGCCGGATCAGCGTTTTACGCCTTTACTATTACGCGTTTATAGTGCGGCCGGCGGTTCACGGTAGTAAAACATTGAGTTGCGCCAGCGGCAACGCACTCGCCCAAGTGCCATAAAAAACGGCCGCTTTATTACTACGGCACAACAAAAATCATAAATTAATTTTTTTCTGCAACACCAACCGGCCGCTTTAGCGCAGATCCGCCGAAATCCTACAGCTGGCGCACAAATGGGCGCGACCGCGCTGAGTGGCGCTGCAAGTCAAAGCGTGTACAGCCGCTAAAGAGGCATCCTGAGGGGCGGGGACAAAGGTGACGCGAAACCGCAGCTGCACATGCTTAAAAAATAATAATAATTTAACCTCCGAAAAAGTGGTGCCCGCAAGAGTAAAACAGAAATCGCACTTGCCGCGGCAGGTCGCCCAAAAATAAATACCAGAAAATGCGAGTATTTGCAGTCGAACGTAAAAAAGCCAAAGTTAAAAAGTGGAACGCTAAAGGGTAAGAATTGGCGGCGCAGAGAAGTTAAAAACATACAGTTGAACTTGGCCGCAGTCGTGTATTATGAGCAACGAGCGCGCTGCTGCTAAAGCCACACCGCTCTTTGGCACTTTTCGCGTACCCCCTCTCCAGCACCTCTCGCCCACATTTTCTATGCCTCCTTGCGCTTATTTTTATTTGTTTGGAAAACTAATAGCGGGTTTTTTCTCGCTGCTCGCGGCTCAACAACTCGTTTGTTTCGCTTTTCCATTTATTTTACTCGCATATTGCATTTGGTTGGCCAGATCGCATTCGCGGCGAAATAAATAAAAATGCATTTTTTCATTCAGATTTTTCGACAATTTTTTGTTGTCATTTTGGTTCTCCAACTTTGTTGCGAGAAACAATTCAAATGCTAGTACTCTACATATAAAATACTGGTGAAGTGAAATAAAAAATATGTTACAGATAAACCGCAACAATGTGGAGTGCAACATTTGTTGCAACGCTGAAAGGAAGTACGACCGAAATGCCGTTTTTTATATTCTTAATTTTTTATCAAGCGACTTTGTTAAGTTTCTGAATGAGTTTATTTAAAAGTAATGCCCGAAACGGAGTATGAACTGGTGAAACCAACAAAGTTTACGAAGTTTATAAAGTTTAGGAACAAAGAGTTTGAATTAAGATTCAGTTATCATTGCGCACGACGTTAGAGACAAATTCAAAATACGACTCTTAGAAATTTGAAGATAAGTTAAGTTTTAAATCAAAAGAGGCAATACCAGGACCAGAAAGGCTCAATTAATATATCAAAAAATTGCTAATTTATCTTCTTGAAACCAAATGTTTCAGAGATCAGGAGCTTCAATTTAAGGCAATCAAGAGTCGGCTATCATGGAGCGATAACGGTCGCCATTGACGGTTGCGTACTCACCGGCATCATTTTTGAAGAAATATGAACCGATGATTCCACCGACCCCCAAAAAATAGGCTTTTCAGGAACAAACGGCACCTCTTGAATCTCTTCAGGTTGCTCTTCGTCTCAAATGAGGTTATTTCAATTTAAGATCTCGACGTAAAATACGCCATTTTGTTTCATAGGTCAGTCCATGTTGCTACGAATGGCGTCAAATCGACTCTCCACGGTCTTCGTGTACACTCTCAGGTAGGACTCCAATATTTTCTTCACTGCTTACTGAACGTGGTCTATTCGGTTGTATATTATCCAATAATTAATGCTGATATGAGGATTAGAGAGGGTGTTTAGAATACGACGATTACGTTGACCATAAGTTGAGCGAAGCGCGAAAAAACACACACTCTTTACAGAACGAGGATTTTCATAATACAGTTGAACGATTTGTAAACGTTGTTTAGGCATAAGTTTCCATAATGAAATGCCCAACAATACTGAACAAAAATAACATGACAGATTGAAAAAACGTGGATCACCGGTGTTCGTCGAAATAAAAATTCATAAGTGGTTTGTAGACTTTCGTGTAGGGAAACCAAAAAAAAGTCGAAATAAAAATCGACTCCTTCCTGTTCTCCGATCGAATTCACTATTGATCTATTGGAATCTATGCAAAACTTTTACGAGATATATTCAAAAAAATTAGGTACAAATCGCAAGCTACCACAACGTCCGCTAGATCTTTTGAGAAGCTCTGATGTTTGAAAATACGTACCGTGTTCCAAGTGAAGGCGTAGGTTTGGGCTATAAGGTGCGTTGGGAAAAACTTCGGAGACAGTCTTTTCCAAATAGTTTTTAGCCGGTCTTACAGTATAAAGTCGAGCCTTCTTATTATGATAAATATCAGTAGATTCATCTCTTCTTTATTGGCATAGACACGGCTTACGCGATTATAGCCAAGTTCACAACAGCGCGCCAGTCATTCCTCCTTTTCGCGCAAATTGTAAATTCCAAACGAAGCCAGGTCCCTCTCCCCCTGGTCTTTCCATCGGAGTAGAGGTCTTCCTCTTCCTGCGCTTCCGCCGACGGGTACTGCGTCGAATTCTTTCAGAGCTGGAGTGTTTTCCTCCGTTCGGACGACATGACCTCGCCAGTGTAACTAGAGTAGGACGACTGTTTGATGACGATCACTCTCAGCTAGAGTTTGTTCACCAAAGACACGATATCTTTCAGCTGAAGTTTTCTTCATTTTAAAGTAGTGAAGAAGAGCCACCCGCAAAACACACTTTTCAAGCAAAAAGTTGCATCGGGGAATGCTAGAGCCACATGTCTTAAAAAAGAATCAAAAGAAAGCACATTAAAGCTTGCGATGGAGTTTAAGAATTTAAATATCGACTCCAACTTTATCCAATTATTATGACAATTACAAATGTTTGTAAGTCCCCATGTCTATTTTGCTACACATAACTACTTTCTAGAATACATAACAATTTGCTTGATATTAAAGTTATAAAATGCTCTTTCCAAATGGCAAAAACATTATTTGAAACATTAGACATTTCACAATACAAGCAAAGTTCCAGATTTACAGCTCTTTGATGCTAAAGTGCGAAAATCAACTGAGTCGAACTGTCATTTAAATTCAATTTAAAAAAGAAAATAAAAAATGAAATCTCCACTCATCGTTACGTAAGCGTAACGGCACGTTGCTTGAGTTAGCGAGAGAAAATAGAAAATGGAACGATTATTGTTTGGCAACTTTTACCTGAAGTCTCTAATTGGCTCATAATCCGTGTCGTTGCGCGCGACATAAAAGCCATAACGCACTGGCAGATGTCAGCAGTCGACGACGTAACGCAATGGCTGAGAATGAGCGACAATTGTTGGATCGGATGGACCGAGGAGATGTGCAGATGCGGCTAGCACGCCCCCATTTGGCTGCTGCGTGCTCCAAAGGCGCACTTCACCGACGCCAACACTTTACAAACTCCAGCAAATAATTTTGCTTTCACTCCCTCTCTCCCTTGATGTAACCGCCATTCGCTATTGTTTCCATTGTAATTGTAATTGTTATAGTTTGCCTCCGCATCATTGAGCGTGTTTGTTGTCGCCTCTAAAGCACGCAGTCCGTATGTGGCGCGCACTTTGACGCGAACTTCTCCGCTGTTAATAATTGTTTTTCTTGCCATTAAATATTTTGTTTCGTGTTCAGACAACGCACTTCACTCCCTCGCTATTGCTACTTGCTTTTTAGTAGTTTGCGCGGTAACTACATAACGGTGGTTGTTGCAGTTACCAAGAGTACTGTTCTCTTTTTTGCTATTGTTGTAATAATAATTACAGTAACAGTTGACGTACATTTTTGTTCCTTTGACTTTTTCCTTTTAATCTACTTAACTTTTATTTGTCGCCTTTATTTATACATACTGCTCAACTTTGTCCCATCATTCGGGGTACACAGATAAAAAATGGCGGGTATATAACCCATTTCTTCAAATACAAAAATTATAATTTCGATGAATTATATCCCGTAACACTAGTATTGGTATGACTTTCTTAGAAGGAATGTTCACAAACCTTTCACGAAGTCAGAAAGTGAGTCATGAGTTCTAATCAAATGCAAAAGCTTCATATACGTATTTTCAATGTCAACTAAAGTACATCATACACAGATCTGAACATTTGAAGAAGACAATTCTATTAAAAAGTTCTAACATTCTCATAATAAACCACTGGAGGTGTTCCAAGATCTCCTTTATGCTTTCCTATGCATACGTGTCAACGTTAATAATGCTCGCATGACGCCAGTAAGTTGTGATCTATGTTAAGCCCACAACCGTCCAGCAGTGTTTTCAAGATCGGGTGACAAATAAGCATGCAGGTTTTTCGTCCGTTCGCTTGCACTCCTTGGCGATCATGCATGTCCTTAAGACATCATAGCTCCCCCTGATCTATCTGTGTTGCGAAGATCTAGTTTGGCGGCCACTCTATCAGACATTTTTGAAACGACCGTGTATATGTTCAAAATTCGCTGGTGAGTCACATGCCCTGCGCCATCCAACTCCTTTAAATGTGACCTCAATCCTGCTCTCCCACTTGCACCAATCTTGCAGCTGATTTCGTTGTAGAGCTTTCCTCTGCAATGTCAATTGGTGGTAGATTTAACCCTTTAATGCAGCCATTGAATTGGTGTTTGCGCTCTCGTTCTGTAAAGTAAAATTGGCTCGACACGGTGGCCAACATCAATAACTAAGGATAGATGATAGGCCCCATGTTAACTCTTGCATCTACTTGCTTGCAGAGAGCGCAACACTAACCCTTTTCGCTTCTACCTCGTTGAGCCTTCGAATTTTCTTTCGGGATCGTGAACCTTTTTGTAAAGTTTTTCGATTGACATATGACCCTTAGAGTGCTATTTATCACGCTAGTAGTTGTGTCTAGATTTACCTGTCACTAGTATAGTTATATCATCATCGTAGTCTATTAGCTTGGATGTTTCGCTGCAAACTTTTTCACGAATTCATTTCTTACCACTAGTCTGGCGCCACAACGCCTTGGTAGTATCCTACCTATCTCGGTTGTCTTTTCTAACTCGACGCCAAGTCCCTTTCAACTTTGCTAATCATTTTTTATATTTCTTAAGTACATTTCCTTATAAGTAAATTAAAATCAGAACTCTTTAAAGTTTTTGCTCAGTGCAGCATGTTCGCAGTGTTTTTCGTTCACACACTTGAACTCACTTCAACGCCTTGCCACTACTTACTCAAATAAACAAACAAACAAGCCACATACCAACAAAAACAAATAGCAACACGTCGGACTCAAGCCATGACGATCCCCACACACCTACCATACAAGTACATACCTACGTGGCTGCATTTGTATGGAGCACATGTGTATTGGGGATTTGTCTGTTTGTCGGTGTTTACTTCTATTCTTTTCCAACAAGATTTTTTGACAATAAGTAGTTACATAACACATGTTGTGGCAAAGTCGTTAAAAGTTACTATTCGAGTTGGTCCTTATGGGAATTTTAAACTATGAAAGACGACCCACTGCCAGAAAGAAATCACATGTAAAATAAAACCTATAAAAATATTGAAAGAAAGAAAGTTTTACTTTGTGAGAACTTTTGTTACTAACAAAAAACAAAAACCAAAAAAAAAACAGAGAAGAAGAAATTCGGTATGCAATTTTTTACTTAAGCAAAAGCTTCACTTCGCGCGCAGGTTACAAGGGAGGCGGCGCGGCACAAATATTTAGGTAGAAATAGGAAAGAGCAAACTTTTTGCGGAAGTCGTTAGCGTGTTTTATTTATTCCTGAGCTGCGTTGAGCCGAACATGAAAGCTCCATGCACTCCTGACTGGCTTGACTACTAACGACCATCGGTGTCCACGGCCACTTCACGAAACGCTCAAGATGTTGATGCATTCATGTTGAAGGAAGTGCCGCACGCGAAATCTAGGTGGAGTGTGCACTTGGCATTTACTGGGATATGTGTATGTTGGTTAACATACACCAGCTAAAAAAACAAGTACCCAACATAACCTACGGCCAGCTCTAAAGCAAGTCAATTAGATTTCAGATTTTCCCTACTTCTTTTGTTTTTGGGCACCACATCATTTCCTCAACAGGCACATGTTTCCCAACTCCTCGATTTCCTACGACGCTGCTGCTGCTTATCGCCAAAGAAATTGTGCAACAACAATGGATAAACATTGAAAAGTCAGCCAGTATTTCTCCTGAATGAGCTAACCAATCACCGAATTCGAAGCGCAAAAAAGGCGCGTTATACAAGCCGCGTGACGTATATGAGGCAGGCTATAGTACTACAAAGAACTGCATGTAAACCAATATTGCCGTTTAGGCTCGGTGAGTAAAAAATCAAATCTGAACCACTAAACCCTCAAATCGTCTCAAATGTAGTGCTTGTGTTCTTTGTCCTCGATTGAAGTGCATTCACGTATTCGTTCACTCGGTGCTCATATCCTGTCCAACTGCGAACTCAGCCAACTTCCATGTATGTATGCTGTTGAGTGCGTTCGGTCGCTATGAAGCTTCAGTGAGATCATGTGAATTTATCAACTAATCCATTCCATTCCAATACCTCTAGTAAACGAGATCTCAGTGTTTTTTATTCACTGCCTGCAAGGATTTTTTTTGATTTTATCCACAGCTTTCAAGCCGCCTTCGAAAGCCTAATGGAGTTTTTCTCATGGCAGAAGCATGCTGCGTCATTTTCTTTCGCGAAGTGCTCGCTATTCCAAAAATAGCACTTTTCAAATTAATTGATGCCGAGATAAAACTCTGTGCCGAAATAGAAATCACATTTTGATATCCAAAGAAGAGTCCTTGCTGGGGTCTTATGTTACAAATTTAGTTGGTTATGCTGATATGAATTTACTACCTCGCCTCAATCGGTGGTGCAGGTAATCCGGAATGAAGCACAACGGAGGGATTTTTGTAAATGGATTTTTCGATCTTTGAATTTGGTAGCAAGTATACACCTATGGGTTATGCCAACGGTTGCTTTGTGCGGAATGGCAATGATTAAAATCGCTCGCACTAAAAGGCTGATGACCCTGCTGAGACAGGTGCCTTAGCCTCAATAACAACTGATTGGGAATGAAAAGATGTTCACTGAATTCTTGTTGTTCACTGCGTGATTGTTAGATACCAGCTGCAATGTATATTTGGAAGAAGACATGATAAAATAATTTCAGTACTTCCACTTCAAACGTTCTGCTTTTGCCAGGCAAACGCATCTTGGATCTAATATTTTTAGACATACAGGTAAAATATCGAATATAGAAATACAACACCTAAGCAGATTCGTAATAGGTTCAGGGCGTTTTTGCTGATAGCTGATATCGTGCGGCTTCACAAAGGACTTAACAGTATAAGTGTGATCCTCCACCAAGGGATCAGCTATTTAACCTAACCTAATTTAACCTTGAGAGCTGTTGAACACTCTAAAGTTTCTTTAGGACTACCCTTAGTGAGGTTTTCTGGATAAATCGAAGTACAAACCTCTTCAACTAAACTCAGACTTCGCCTATAAATAAAAAAATCCCACTGCAGTTGCAATTTTCTGCTTTCAAGTAAACAACACACGCCAGGTGTTTCGAATACCCAGTGAAAGGAAGTTCATAATATGACTTCGAAATGGTTATAAACGATGGTTTGTGAGTAAAGAAGTGCTTAAATTCATTGCTTCGCTCGTAAAGCGTTCATTTAAGCAGTTTTACATTTGTTAATCCCTCTATTTCTGTGCGATATTGTTCTTTCATCAGCTTTTCCACTCCCAGCGAATTTATCGTCACCTATTTTATTGCAGCATTTATTGCACATTCAATCCAATTTTTTATTATTTTCCTTTTGCGCTCATAAAATAAAGCCACTCGTTCAATGGGGGATAAACTTTATTGAGTAGCATTTTTTTGTCACCTTTTCCAGTTTGATTTATGCGACCACATATGAAGGCTGCAGGCGACCGGAAGCAACGGTCTCACTGATTGAATTCGAGCATTTGTGGGTAAAGTGAAGGCGCTGCAAGTGAATGGAAGCGACATCAGCTTAAATTTCGCACCAACTTTTGAGCATATCTGTGAAAACTGTGGGAATCTAGAGTGAAACACTCCAGCTTTTCTCCGTAAATATTTTACTAATTCAACATTTTGTGAAATAATGAAACTGTTTCAAAATATTAAATATACACACTTAATTTAATTTAAATATTATATATTAGTTAGAATAGTATCTTTCACCAAGGAGTATTGGTATTTTCATGACAAAAGAGCTATTCTATATACTATATACTTCATCGAATACAACTAAACATTTGCGACACTTTCAACAGTTTTCACCTAGAATACTCATTACAATGACATAGAAAAATAGAAGTAAGTTCAATGTGGGACAACTAAATGTAAGACTGGTTCTGATTTCCTGAAGAAAACGTGTCCATTCTACTTTTTTTCCAATATTAACAGTTTAACATTTCATCCGCAGCGAGCTTTACTACATATATTTGGAGGACGATAGTTTTCTATTTCTATTTGACCGAGTTTAAAGATAATTTCTTATTGTTATCCCATAAAATGAAGCACTTAAAACTCTTAAACTGCCTGTTAATAATAGATGCATTAACGAACAATCTCTCTATTGCCGATTTAGTATCGTTATTTTCAAAATCATTCTCTGATACTAAAACATTTTCTCAGGACAGGTCTTGAAACCCAAGCTCAACGAACACATCTAAGAGAGTCATGAAGTATGTTTAATAATAATTATCCGTCCAGCACACAGTGAAGAAAATATATATCTGATTCAAGAGCTGTCATTTCCTCCAGAGAAAAACAACGGTTATAGGTATAGTTTTTTGGAGGGTGAAATCCTCGCTCCATATTTCGATAAAAAGTATGCCGGTGAATACGTAACCGTCAATGGTGGCCCCTATTGCGTCAAGTTATCAGACTATTTCATGCCTAAACTTGAAGCTCGTGATCTCAACGACACTTGATTTCCACAAGACTTCACACTTCCCACACATCACATTATTGAGAGAACACTTCGGTGAGCAGATAATTCCACCAAGATCGTGTGATATCTAATCTTTAGATGGTCTCGTTTGGATATGTAAAGTCTAAAGTCTATGCGGACAATCCCGCTTCGTTTCAGACCTTGAAGAAAAACATCACGCGCTTCATTCGCCAGTTACCAATCAAAATGCTCGAACAAGTCATTGCAAATTTTACTCAACGGATGGACCATCTGACACGTTACCGCGGCCAACATTTGAAAGAGATAATCTTTAAAGCATAAATGCACAAATAATGTTCTTTTAAATGATAATAAACATTCCCCATTAAATATGAAGTGTTTGTGTTTTTTTTTTTTTTTCTTTAAAAGGTAGGAAACCTTGAAATAGATCACCCTTTATCTAATGGGCTACGGCGATCGCTCCCGACATAACAGATAAAATCCGAGTTTACACCGGTAACGTAGAACCGGTTGTATTTGAACCACATTGATTCTTCACATACATTGGTTGGTCTCCACAAATAAATTGCAAGCAACCAAGGCCATACCCAAAATTATAATAATTTTCTTTACAAATTTATTAGTCTGCAAACTGTGGGACTTATAGTTCTCACTGTGACACTCAGTTCTCAGGAGGAGGAGGAGGAGTAGGATAGTAGCCGTTAAGGTAGTATGTAAGCACCCACTAATCATCAAATACGTTAAGAGTCTTGAGTAACTACTCTTTGCAACCAGAACTATTTTGTTATTTTTACGCATCTAAAAAGGGAGCTTTATCATCCGAATGTCTTAGCTATCATACTAAAAAGTCAATTTGCTAATCGAATTTTGCGGCGCATCTAAATCTAAGCGTAGACGCACATGTTCGCTCTGGCAAACGCTACCGTTACGAATACAGCCACCGCTGCTGCCCTCCTCTGCTGCGTCGCACAGCTCGTAAACTTGTCCCTGCGCCACGTGCGCTGGCTAACAAAATGGTTTGCAAAATGCAACAGCAACAACAGTTGTCGTCCCTTTAAACCAGCAATGCTGTCAAGGTTGCGCTGCCGCTCACTCGATTTGACAAATTTTGGTGAAACAAAAAAAAAAGTACCAACATTTTAACAAATTTGTTGAATTCACCGAAAATTGCGAAAATAAAAGACAAAATAAACATTTTCTATTGAGCGCTGTTGAAAGTTTTTCGCAGAAAATTCGCAGTTTCACTACCAATTGAAAGTTTATTTGTAAGCCAAATCACATTACATGTACAACAACAAATGAGAAAAGAAATATAAGGGTCTGGTAAATTAATCCTTGCTTGATGCTCCCAACTCTGCAATTTGCTTGAAAGCCCCAAAATATTGCAATTAATTACTGAAATTCCTTAATTTCCCCAAATTAATTACCAAACACACTTTGTACTTTGGCGGTGACGTTGTAGAATATTTCAATTTGATATTGGGAAAGCTGTGGGCATGGAAGTTAAAGCTTATGCTTTCTACTAGATGTATCAAAAGTTTGTATATTGAACTAACCGCTACCCACAATCTCAAGTATTAGATATTTCAAAAATTGTTTATGAGTTCCCACAAATAATAATATCGAATAAGAAGGCACTAAGTTTGCGTGTAACCGGTTCAAAGGTTTAAAGCCAACTTCAGATGCTCGCTAAACTCAATATTAAACAAGTAAGGAGAACTAAGTCATGCAAGGAACAAAGCCGGCGAAATAGCTTCCCCTGTTGGTAATATTGGAAAATATGGCGAAAGAGTTCAAATTCGCTGTTCGATGAAGTCTTGAAAGGATTACAACCAAAGTGAAAATTATGCAAAATAATCCTCAATCAATTTTATCTATTTTATTCTATACCGCATACTATTAACTTGTCACATAAAAATTACAATGCTCGCTGGGTTTCATTAAGATATCTCAAATCTATATAGACAAAAGTCAGAAAGAACAGAATATGAAATTATGTTGTAATGGAAGTAGGCGTACTTGTAGTCACTTTCATACTGTAACTAAGAAATGTTATCGTAAACATGCTATGTACCCAGTTTGTTTGAAATCAGTCGACCAGATCCGAGATATCAACTGTTTTCATAATATTGTTAGAATGGTTTAAAAGATTTGATTTATGCAAACTATGGGTTTGGAAGATATATGCACTAAATTTAATACGAGGCGGAGCCACGCCCACTTTTTTAAGATTTCTAAGCCACAGATGCCCTCCTTATTTTGATTTGTTGTAGCAAATTATAGATCTTTATATTAATTTACGGCTTGGTTATGTCACTTTACACATTTTCGATTAATGGCGTCTTGCGGAGGGGGCAGAGGTCCGATTACGCCTATCTACAATACCAACTGTCCTCTGATGCAGAGAAACATTGTACGGACGGACGAGCAGACAGCCACAACGCATTTGAACTTGTCTGTTCCTCCTGATCCGCTACTTTTTTGAAGCGAGTTTGACAGAAAAAACTTTAGTTCGCGACGTCATAAGTAAAATGATATGGAAGATTCAATTTAAAATTCTGCATATATAAAAAGCATATACGGAGAAAATGCACTTGATTCAGAATATTTAAGGAATACAGTCTTGAAGTGTTTTTGGAAATTTCTGGACCTTTCAATAACGCTTCTATGGTACCTATTCTGATTAGTTTCTATTCAATAGTCTAGTTTTGCTATTTTGTACTTTATCATTCGTGGTGAGTTGTGATTCCATCACCAAACTGTGCTTATATAAATCAAAAACGGAGTGTCAATTCTGTGAGTGGCGTAAGCCTAAAATACAGCGTTCGTTATAACAGAGGTACGCTATTAAATTATGACAAACAAATATGGACGAACCGTCAACGCCAAGTTTTACGTGCAAGTCCTCAAGAGACTCCAACCAAGGGTCAATCGGGTCCGACAAGACATCGCAGCCGATTGAAACTTGCACCATGCCAACGCCGTTTGAACAGCTAGGGAGTATTTTGCATATTACGCTCATTCCGATTTATTCTTTCTGTGTAAAGCCATTCATGAATATAATTGTACTGAAGGGAGCATTAAAAGTGGACCCTGTATATACTATGCAAGTGTAACTCTACATATTTATAATTTCTGGTTAATATAAGGAACCTTTGCGCAAACGAGTAGTGCTAACTTAATTGTGTTTAAGGATGTTTTATTACATAAATCATAATAAATTTAAACACTTCACCTATCAAGCATTATTATCAGACCTTTGAACATAACTGTCAAGCCGTTATATAATTTGCCGAACTAAACTTCAAATGTCTTTCCCAAGTAAGCCCACAGAAAAGTGCTGCAATCCAGAAGCACCTGGACAACTGCAATCACAATTGCAGATGCGGACAGTTTATCTGCACTCAAAGTCACTAACAGAGACTAAGAAAATACAAATGGAGATAGAGAAGGAGCACCAAAAAAATTAGAAAAAAACGATTAAAGAATGAGCATCCTTAAAGTAAATAAGTCTAGTAGTAGCCAAAAGAAGAAAAGAGAGAATGAAGATAAAAACTGTTATAAAGAAACTGCAACTGTTGAGTGTAACGTAAAGTATATACGAGTACGTATGTATTCAAACAAGTTTGATAAAAATGTTAGCATACAACCAGGAAATATGAGTGAAAGAGAACTAGTTAGAATAACACTTCACTCTCCACTCGGAAGTAAATATTTTTAAGATGAAAATTAAATAGTTAGAAATTAGTTCGCAATTAGAATTTAGGTTCCAATAGCCGGGCATGCTTGCTTCCGACTATATGCTGCAAAGATTTGATACTGTACCTTGTCCTTAGTCCTTTGCCGCTGTATTTGAATTGATTATCAAAGAGGCCTGGAGGATAGTGAGGCCGCAGAGTCTGTAAAAATTCGCGTCATGCACAGGCATCATAAAGAATGATTATTCCTTTTTGACTTAGCAACTGAATTCTATCTGTTAAAATCATTCCATTCCAAAGTACCAAAACAGGTCTATGCGTGGGTTAATGGCCTACCAGATCAACCTAACCTCACCTAAAGAGTTGTCAATCTATTTGTCATTCCGAATAATGATATTTGCATACAGCCTGCCAACAAAATGCATATGGTCAGATTTCGGTTTTAATTTCACCAGTTTCCGACTAACTCAAAAGAAGTAAGGAAATGTGCTATGGACCATCGGGTATTTCTGCATATCATATCTTTGTATTCGTTTGTATATGTGCGTTAGTTCACTGCAATTGCAACTACAATAGCAGTGGATTTTTCGGTTTTGACAATAGCAAATGTGGACGAAAAAGCGCATCGCCGTAAGTGGATATTCTATACCGAAAGCTATTCGCCATTTTTTCCTTGCAACTAATGCTTGCAACTACAAATCTTGCTTCAAGACAAAACTAACATTACGTTTTTACCGTTACGCTTCTATGCAACTCTAAATCACACACTCACAAATGGAAATAACACAAACAACAAACTTAAGTTGACATATAATGCATTTCAAGTGCATTACTGTTCCAAATAGTTATCTAAATATGGTTGTAAGTGTGTGCGACAAGCGGTACTTTATTTACACTTCAGTCGCAGTTTTGTGTGCAGCACAAGAAATTCACAAATTTTTGCTCCAACCACCAAATGATAAATACCGGTAATCTTATTGTACATATGGGAGCAAATTATTTAGTAACTGTATATAAACCGGTTTATAAGTATGGGTGAGAGAACTTTGTATATGTATGTATGCTTGTTGGCAATGTTGGTGTGAGTGTGTGTGTGGGGTATGTAAGTGGTTCGCCTTCATTCATTAGTCATGCACTTGAGACATCACAAACAACACCCGATCCAACAAACGAAAGAGTAAATTCCAAATAAAGGAAATGCCAGCATTAGAGTCATAAATCACATTTGTGTTTGTGTTGAGTTGTCTGAAACTACCACTATTTGCAACATTCAGCATATAAGATAGACGAACAATACTTGTTACAAGTGCATCTCGTACCGGTGTTAGCATGTGTTCTGGCTTATCTGTTTGAATGGATTGTTCTAGTACGTAACACAATTCGGCGTTGGAGCTCAGCTGAAATATCTTCAAAAACACTTGCCGTTAGTTTAAATTTTCAAACGCTAAAGATTAGTTTAACTGTTATTTACCAAACATATGGATTTTTTTGATAAAGCTTAAAAACTCATTTGGATGGATATAAAATTTTGTCTTATAAGCGAACCGAAAACCCCGGAAAGATTAAATACTGTACAAATTGTGACCTTTCGCTGCTTTAAGGTAAATTTTCATTTAAGTTTTGTATGTTGCAAAATAAATTGGCCTCTAGACATTATTTCGTGTCCATGATGCGTTCTCTCACTCTGAACCTTCAACTTCTGACATTCAACATTAACTCTGATTTACTTCCCAGCGGGATATGGTAGACATTGGTAAGCGAGCAAGGTAAACGATGCAGCATGATTGTATCGCTTACTCCGACCGATGAAAATTAACACGGCGATGTCCTACGAAAAGTAACAGATCACCCCTTTCGCTTACCATAGGGACGAAGAATTCTTCGATGCCATAGTTAATGAAGAATTCTTCGATGCCAAAGTTAACAAGGTCATCGTCAGTTCGAAGATTTTCCGTCAATGTACTATAACTTATTGTATTGTTTATTTTTTTACCCACTTGTGTGCACTTGCTGCATGCGTGAAAAGAGTTGTGACCCACTGTTTGGCAGATGAATGCTCTTGCTGGGGCATCGCAAAGAAAGCATCGCACTTTTACTTTGATTCTTCTGTCATTGACTTCCATTCCGTATTGCATTAAGGTTTTTTAGCTCAAAAGCAAAATCGTGTAAATAATTATTCACGTCTGCCGGTTTCTGTTTGCCTTCAGAAACACCAATCAACATCACCTTCGTATTTCTTTTTGGATGCAATTTTGCCAATATAGGCCACAAGCTTACATTTGAGCTTTTGTACAAAGGTAAGCCGTCAATACCGACATCGATTTCAAATTTATCAACATCACTCAAGGTTTTCGCGATACTCCTTAGTTGCTTTTCTAGGCCTATGTGCAAATAATTTCCTGGCGCAACAGTTCTCAATATGCAGGTCGCTTGACGTAAAACTGCTTTCGAAGATGTTGGTACAGAAATATTCTCCGACTGCAATATTTTTAACAAATCATCGAAGCAGTTCCTTGTGACCTTATGACGCGCAGTCTACATTTTCAATTTTTCAATTAATTTGTCACAATTCATTTTTTGTGAACTTTCTTCATTTTCAATAAATTCGACTTCAGCATCAATATTGTCAAAACTCCAATTTACCTCATCCTCTTCAGAATCATTTCCAACCATTCCGTAAAATTCACTTTCTTCATTTTCAATAAGTCGTCTCATATGGCTTTTCGAGAACATTCTTTGTTTAATTAAAAAAGCAGCTCACCTGAAAACAACAAACTTGGTTGACGATTTGACGAAATAATGAAAAAATTTACTTATAAATTTTATTCCATTTGTCCGCATTGCTTCCTTTTATGCATTACCTGGTATCGATGAATTCTACATAGAATTTTCTTCGAAGCATTCTTCAAAGAAAAATCTAAGCGGTGAACCATTATCCTGCTGGGTTATGTTCTACGATGACACTTTACTTTTGTACTCAAAACTCAAAAAAATATCTCCGAAAGAGAGTTTTCCTAAACACATTTTTATATTTAATTCAATTTAAATTTTTATAAAACTAAAGCGGTGGCATGATTTCTCAAAGATGTGTTCAAACCTAAGACTATTCAGTTTGATTAATTTAACAAGCTATTTTGTGCTTATTCAGGAAACCAATATAGACTATAAGCCATTTCAAGCCTTTAATCATCAATATAGAAAAACATTTTTTCTGCCATGATCTTTTTTAAGATCTTCATATTATGATGTCGACTTTTTATTATTTTCTGGTTTTCAACATGCACTAAATTATTAAAGAAAGAATATAATGTTTTTTTTATACCCTGTGTAGGGTATATTAAGTTTGCCACGAAGTTTATAACATCAAGAAGGAAGCGTCGCAATAAAGTATATATTTAGATGATCAGTATGTTGAGCTGAGTCCATTTAGCCATGTCCGTCTGTTTGCCTGTATATATACAAACTAGTCCCTTAGTTTTTAAGATATCGTTTTGAAATTTTGCAAACATCACTTTCTCTTCAAGAAGCTGCTCATTGTCGGAACAGCCGATATCGGATCAATATACCATATAGCTGAATTACAAACTGAACGATCCGGGTCTAGTCCTTCTATGGGAAACTTTCACATTTGATAATGTATCTTCACAAAAGTTGGCACAGGTTATTTTCTAAGACAACAATGCAATCTCCGAAGAAATTGTTCTGATCGGTTAACTATAGCGTATAGCTTCCAAACAAACTGAATGATCGGAATCAAATTCTTGCCTGTTCAGGGTATAGTAAGAGTGTAATGAAACATACCGGGTAATCCACTTCAAGATTCCCACTTTTTTTAAGAAAATCAAATCATCATCAGAAAACCATTATCATTAAAAAGAATATTCATTGGCATTTATTTTTTGAAAATAATCTCTTTCAAATGTTGGGCGTGGCTATGTCTCAGATGGCCCATCCGTTGAGTCCGTGAGCTCTTGCTCCACGGCCTAAATAGAGGCAAGATTGCCCGCATAGACTTTAGACTCCACGAGAAAAAGTATAACGGTGTGATATCACACGAACTTGAGGCTAATCCACCGGCGCAAGTCGTGAAATTATCAGTTCTTCCACAAGACTCATTTTGTGCGGTTTTAATTTAAATCTTGACGTGACATGCGCCAAGTCGCTCACTACGCCAGTCCGAGTTGCTGCAAATGGGCCAAATCGACTCTTCACAGTTTTCGTGTGCACTCGGATCCTTTATTTTTTTGACCGCGTGTTGGACGTGGTCTATTCGGTCGAATAGCATCCAATAATGATTGCTGGATCTCAAGACTGGTGATGGTATTGCCAATAGTACACTCAGTTGGCCGATTATATTGACCATAAGTTTTTCTTGATCATAAACAGATTTGTGCTAGAAATTTATACACCCCTAAGAAACACCACTTTTCTGCAATTCCGACCTCCGCCTCTATGTGTTGGCTGGTCCCCGACATAGCTAAATCGGCTCAGCTCGTCATGCTTTTTGGTGTTACTAACTATGTACGTGGCAAACTTAATAAACCCTATCCGGGGTATAAATTGGATATGGTTAGCACGATGACTTAATTTTAATTGTTAAACCTAATTTTTATTCTCGTAACCAAATTATTATTATTAARTAGGTAGCAAAGGTGAAACACTAATTGTTGTTTTCTTTAGTGGAGTATAGATTTGTACTAGCAGTGAAAATACTATATATGTCGTGAATTTGAATGTCTTAATGCCTTAGCTATGCCCTCAGTAAAGCTGCTTTAAGAGGTTAATAATTTCTTGTGGAAACTCCAAGCTATATTTTTCAAAATCGCATCAAATTAGGGGTGTCGAATGTGAAAATCGATAAAGTAAAGGCAGAGAGGAGTGCGCCACTCTACCGCCCACTCTACAATAACTCTAACTTATTGGTTTCTCTTCAGAAATCTTTTCTGAGGCGCATGCATCTTTTGGTATTGGATGGAATATCCGCGCGGTCGTCTGATGATCAGCCGAGTTAGTGGTGTCTGAGCCAGGAGTTTCGTTGTCTTTTAGTGACAACCCTTTTTCCATTCTCATTCCAGATGCGGCGAGAGCTACTTACTTTGCACTGGTCTAAATCAAGAGACCTTGGCTTTGAACACTTCATTTTTATGAAATAATCTTTGGAATTATTTATAAAACAAAACATGAAACATAACGGAAAACACAAAAAATTAATAAAGTTACGTATAAAACATTTATACGTTTCGATAGAGTGCTTTATTTATCAATAATAGACTTTTTTTTTGTTTAAAAATTGGCAATCTGTTAATGCTTTTAACATTTTGTGCTATTTTCATATCAGATTCTAACAATTCAGAGAAGCTAAATATTCTTTCCCACTCTGTAAAATTAAAATTAATAAACGTGATATTCCTTTTAATGCTCTGTAGGCAGATTAATGCCTATGGGTGTAGTTATATACATTAAGGCAAACAGCACCCAAAAAATGTAATTAAATTCTCTTTAAAACAGTTTGTATACAAAGTTGTTTAAGTCGGTACACCTCATTAGTGCGTTTCGATTTTCACAATGTATAAAAATATCGTACAAAGACTTTATCTTAAATTTTGAATTTCTAACCAAGTTTTGTTTGCCGAATCGCTGGAAAGACTTATAGTGATTCAGTTTCATAAAAACAACAAGCCTTTCAGTGGTACAACGCCTTCAGAGAAGGTCGAGAGATCGTTGAAGGCATGCCTCGTTCTGAACGGCCACTCAACCGATGAAAATATTACAAAAGTGAAGAATATGATATGGCAAGAGAGCTCGTCATCTCTCGCGAGTCCGTTCGAATTATTTTGGTGGTTATTTTGGGTATGAAACGCGTGCTTGCTCGAGCCATCCCGATAAAGCTAAATTTTAACTGCCGATGAGACATGGGTTTATGAGTTTGATATGCAAAAAGTTAGCAATCATCGGAATGGATGATCCTTCGAAGAGATAAAACAAATTTTCTTAACGACGTCCCAAAAAGTGCTTTTGAATACTGAAAAATCGTTGGCATAATACATATGGTGGGCATTACTTTGAAGGCGATGAATAAATATTGATGCATATTTTGCGCTTCAATTGTTTATAATTACCGGATCCTTTTTTTGTCACATGTCATGTACAAATATTTTCAAATTCACATCAGGATGTTCAAGTAATATGTTTTTATTTCACAGTTTGTTTTTTAAAATCAGGAGTACTAAATAGAGTGCAGGCTTTACATTTCTTATTTTCCATGGTTCTCAATTCTTATTAAAATACTGGAGATGTTTTCCAAACTTAGATTCATATTTAGTATTATCAGACTATATAATTATGTAACTTTATTAAATGAAATTTGGCGAGTTTCAGAGATTGTAAGTAAGTTCAGTTAAGGCATAAATCATCAGCAGTCAAAATTAATTCCTCCTTAAGAAAATAGTTAAAATATACACAACAAAACAATATGATTAATTAATGCGTTATTTGTTGATTTTTATACCAGAACTTAATTTTTTTTATTTTTCTTATTTTTATCTTCCAATTCAATGGCTATTTAATTGTCCTCCGGCTATCTGGTTAAATGAAAATTACATTACACAAACGCGACAACAAAAAAAAGCACGCAAAAATTACTTTTTCATCAAGTGATTGCCGACGGTCATAAATATTAATGAGCTGAATACTCTCACAACGACTCAACCACTGGCCACCTATCCGCCAATTTTTATTTGCCCCTCACCAACGACGGGGCCATTACGGCGCCAACTGCCCCATTCGATTCATACTTCAACGCTTTGCTATCTATTAATTGCACCTAATTGAAATTTAATTAATTAAATTCGAGGCATTGAGGCGTTCAGGGAAGCAACACGCTATGCAATAGCTTACAGCGCAGCCGGCTACACACACATACAATGGCGTCAGAAAGACCACCATCTGCGCCCTGTACCGTGCCACATGTCAGGCTGTGGCGTGATTTTGTGGTCAACTACACTGTTTGCTGCCAGCGCGTCGGTTTCCGGCCGCATTTGCTGCCACTACCGAACATTTACCAATCATTCCTTGCCTTTCGTCGCTCTCTCCGCCACCCGCAAGATGCTTGCTCTCCGCCTGCCACACTAAGCCAATCGCAAAGTTGTGGTGAGCCCAGAAGCGATGATTTGTTTTCTTGGTGTTCGCTGCCACATTTCACGGCCGTCATTAATCATCAGCGTTTTATTAGCGAATATTTAATTACACCGAATTTTAGTGATTAATACTACTTGCAGAAGGCATATTTGCTTTTGCAACAGCGAATGCAACATGTGGTTTTGGCCTTGGCATTGTTGAGCACAAGCGGAGGCTTCTTGGTATTACTTAAATGTTTGCAATCTGTATTAAATTTGTGAATAATTAAGCCTATGCGATGTTGGAAACTCTTTAAGAGTCGCCCCGGCGTATGAGTAACTAATGAGTAGATGTTGCTTTACGTATTCTACGAAAGCTTTGTAGACTTAATTATGACAGTTATTAATAGTTTATTCTATTTGTCCCTTAACGTCAATCTCCACCAACAAAGTCTGAAGTAAAAATTAAAAACAAGTAAAACACAACATCCTTAATTAGGCGGATGGAAAACTCAGTAAAAATAGTCGGGAAACTCGTCATAATAGGAATCAGGTCCAAATTTTGGTTCGAACGGCTTTATAACTAATTTTGAATAATCCGAGGGGGTGTTCATGCAATGTTTTTAAAGCGGAACTCTTCAAGAAAAAGATCTGACAGTAGCTCTGCAAATATTTGAAGTGGAAGTAGAGAATAGCTCAAACGGTGTCATGACGAGTATTAGTAGAGACAGGCAGGTTGTCCATCCGAGCACTTGAAGATGTCGTGCGTAGAGCGAAGGAAGCTCGTCGTAAGAACGATTTAAGAACATAAGAAAAACAGTCAAGAGCGCACACTGCGTTAATAAGATTAACACACTAGAAAATTGATTAAAAGCTCGCTACTGGATGAAATTAAAACAAGTAAAGATGTGCTAAGTTAGGATGCAGCCGAACATTTTATACTCTTGCAACTTATTTTTTTATTTATTTTTTTATAATAGTTCACTGGCTACGAGGCCTTCAGCCGCCTTGCAATTATAACTAGGTAAAACTTCTATTAGCTAAGGGTTAGTAAAGATGTAAGTTGCTTAAATATGTTTTAACAAATCGTTGGTTTTTAAGAATCTATATACAATCATAACGTTTTTTTCTGAAGGTTCACTTAGTACTTTTATGAGATCAATGTTGCCAGAGTTGTGGGCTGTTGAGTGAAGCATCGGACAGAGTGTGGGTAAGTGTTTGATAGCAGCGGTGTCGTCGCAAAGGGGGCAGATGGATGTGGGCTTTTACCCGATAGTAAGTGGGCGTGTGTTCTGTTAGTGTGTCCAATCCTTAATCGAGTATATGTCTTCATTGCGCTGGTTGAAACTGTTGACGARTAGATTATTCGATTTCTGGCTGGGTTTATGACCGCGTAGTGATGTTTAAATGTTTTCCATTCGCTTGCGTTTTTTTGATGCYTTTTGTGCTTAATAAGGTTAGAAATGTCTTGCTTGGTTGAGACATAGTATTTTAAGGCAGGAGTCCAGGCTGCATTTTTCGCAGCGAGGTCTGCAAAGTGGTTGCCTGTAATACCAGCATGTCCAGGGATCCACATTACTTGGATTTTCTGAGGGGCACCAATGACCGCGTCCCTGATAGCTTCTATTATGGGATTGCGATTGGAAGGAGACGTTATTGCAGATATACAGGATTTGCTGTCTGTACAGATGAGGAACTTTCCTTTAGTCTTTTTTGCGTGATTAACTGCATGAAGGATACCAGATCCTTCAGCGGTAAATACAGAGCTCGTTGAGGGGAGAAGCCAATTGCAAATAATTTCTCCTGTGGTAGTGACAACTGCTAACGATGTGGAATCGATGGACTTGAGGCCATCCGTGAACAATAACTTCCAGCCATTATTTGTATAATTAGATTCCAGTTCAGCAAAGGTTTGTTGAAAGACTTCGTTTGATCTGTTTTGCTTGGACAAAAACATAAGCTTATTCTGTAGGATTTTAWCRTTGATCAGACAGGGAGGATGTCGTGTGGTGAATTTGCATGTTGCGTTACGTAAAATATTATTTTCTGYAGCAAAACTTAAGGATCTCGAAATAGCCGATTGTAATCTTGGAATTTTTCTTTTTTTCGTGGTATGGGTGATAGTTATATTTAGTAATGGGTTGGTGTTCTCAGCCGTTTTCGCAACAATTTGGAGTGAAGAATCTATAATTCTATTTTGAATAGTTGGTAAACCAGATTCAGCCATTATCGTTTTTATTGGCGAGGTTGGAAAGGCCCGGAGACTTCGCCCTATTGCGCAATGCTATGGTGCATTTAAAAGGTTGATACTGCTTTTGGAGCAATTGCCATAGATGGGGAGCCCATAATCTATTTTTGAAGTTAGCAAAGCTCTGACAACATTGACTAGTGTGTTCGGATGAATAAATGAATGCTTAGCCGAGAGATATTTAACAATATTTAATCTTGTCATTAACGAGTTTCTTACATATTTACAGTGAGCATTAAAGTTATACTTAGAGTCAAAAATTAATCCTAGTATTTTGAGCTGTGTTTTACATTCGATGTTAGTTTGGTTATGGGTAAGTGCAATACCGTTGCAATTTTGCTTCCTACATACATGAAGGATATGTGTTTTGTCTAAAGAAAGTGAAGCACCAGACTTCAGTGACCAAGTCTCAATTCTGGCGAGTATATTAGTAAATAAGGATTGAGCTAAGTTAACGTCAGAGACTTTTGTGTAGATTAGAACATCGTCAGCATAGATCTAGTGCTCAACTCCTATATAATTTTTTATCATCCTACTATATCATCGAAAGCAATGATAAAAAGGAAGGCTGAAAGAGGTGAGCCTTGCGGCGTACCATTAGAAAGCGGGAGTGTTGAAGAAAGAAAACCATTTACGTTGACTTTGAGTTTTCTGTTTGTGAGAAAGTTAGTAATAAAACGTATCATATTCTGGCCTATTTTCCATTTTCTAAAATGTCGAATAATAATATGGGCTCCAATTTTGTCGAAAGCTCTGTGATAGTCCAGAGATAGTACGGACACGTGATTTTTGCTGGACAAAGCGTTAGTAATGAAGTAGTCTAGTTGGATTAAAGCACCTAACGTGCCTTGACCTTTTTTGTAGGCGACTTGATTCGGTGATATGAACTTGTTTCGCTGAGTATACCACATCAAGCGGTTTGCCCCAATCTTTTCCAAAATTTTGCCCATATATGGAAGGAGGGAAATCGGCCTATAGTTAGCAAGTTCATCGGAGGATTTGTGTGGTTTAAGTATTGGTATAACACAGGACGTTTTCCAAAATTGGGGGTAGACACCAGTATTGAAAATTTTGTTATAAAGCTTTACCACTCGGAGCTTGAGACTTTCCGGTATTGTCTGATAATTGGATAAGAAATTTTATCTTGCCCCGGGGACTTACCCTTAACGGTAGATGCAACGAACTCGAATTCAGACAGTGAAATGCTGGTATTTATTTGTTTAGCAGAAAAAGAAAGAGGGGAGACAGAGTAGGAGTGTCGGACAGTGTGGTGGTTTTAGAGGTTTGAAACTGTGTGCTGAATGAAATATCTGAGCTTGTTTCAGAATAGTGGTTTGCAAATAACTCGGAAGTTTCGGATGGATTGGTTACCAAAGCTATTGGCCTCTTTACGCATTGAATGGTTAGATTTCTAGGCACTCCAGAAAGTTTTTTTAAAGCGTTCCATATTAACTTAGGCCTAAACGAAGGATTTATTTTGCTTGTGAACTCTTGCAACTTATAAGAGTCAAAGACATTGAATTACTTTGTGGTGTAAAACGTCAACCTGAAGATGATGATGATGATGAGAATATCGTTCTTATCGTTGATACAAAAGCATATCGGGCTCAAGTTAATGCCAGAATTGAAAGTAWGACGCATGGCTTGGGCATGGTAAATGTGAATTATCTGTGAATTAAGGACATTAATAAATACCTATGAAACAATAGATATTTTTAAACTATTATTATTGATTTCACATAAGGGAGAATTATAATGACCTGACGTTCATGAAATTTTAAAATGAACAATTCAGAGCAATCTCTCAACATCATCTCGTTCTACAGTAAACATAAAATATTTGGTATTTCCAGGCAACTTTACCGTTCGAACAGCATACTCCAGGGGATTCTTTAGCGAACTTCAAAGCAGCACAAAATGTAAAAACTTTGTTTATTGCACCAATCACTACATCCTTGTGATTTTAATCATCATCCTTCTTGTAGTGGAACTCGGGGATATCATTTTATCTGTTTTTTTTTCGTAATTGAGTTATTCGGTTAACATTGGCATCAAGTCTTTGCGTCCGTTTTTGAGTTGTCTCGGTAGCTCGCGAAGAAGTTTTTTTTTCTCTATCTTTTTGAAGCCGTGATTCTCTTCTTTCGTTTCTATATATCTTCTTGTGGATATACTGTTACGATTTTTCTCAAGGCGTAACTCACCTTCATCAGCTTTTGCATTTGGTCGTTTTTCCTTAACATTCTTTGATTTGGACGTTGTTTTTTACCAATACTTGCTTTTTTGGGTGCCATTTTTTTTATTAATTACAATGATTCTGTGAAGAAAGATGATTGGTGAAGAAAAGTACAATTTTCCGTTGTAACAATCAATTGAAAACGCATTAGTAAACCGGTACATACGGAAAAATTCTTCATTATTTACTTTAATATATTTCAAACCATCCTCCATTGTACTTAAATATGTTTCATATTGACATATATATCCACAACGCATATGTCAACATAGATTTGGGTAATACTCTGCCCAAAAAATAAGGTGACATTGTATTTATGTTGAAAATTCTTTATTTATTCTTCCAATTCAATTTCATCCCCTTCAAAGTAATCCCCTCCTGATGCAATGCACTTATGCTAACGGATTTTCAAATCTTCGAAACAATGCTTGTAGTCACTTTCCGGTATGGGCTTCAGCTCCGTCTTTGCTGCGGCTTGAATCTCCTCTATCGTATAAAAACGGTGTTCCCGGAGCGGTCTTTTGAGCTTTTGAATAGCCAGAAGTCACACGGCGCCAGATCAGGTGAGTACGGTGGTTGCGGAAAGATATGGCTTGAGTTTTTGGCGAAATGATTACCAATTACGAGGGCAGTATGGGATGGTGCATTATCGTGGTGTAAAAACCAAGAATTGTTTTTCCACAATTCCGGCCTTTTTAGGCGGATAGCGTTACGCAAACGACGCATAACGTTCAAACAATATTCCTTGTTGACTGTATGACCGGTTGAAAATATGTCATGATGCACAACACCAAGATAATCGAAGAAAACAGTCAACATTACCTTGACTTTTGAGCGATTTTGGCGCGATTTTTTGGTGTTGGTTCTCTTTTGGCACAATATTCGCTCGATTGATTGGTTGTTTCGTGGTCGTAACCATAGATCCAAGTCTCATCGCCAGTTATAATGCGTTTCATGACAGCCTGGTAGTCGGAAAGCATCGTTACACACACTTCGACGCGACGCCGTTTTTTCAAAAAATTCAATGTTTTCGGTACCAGTCGAGATTTGACGCGCTTGAGGCCCAAAACATCCTTCAAAATGGTATTGGCTGAGAATTTCGATATGCCAACTTCATCAGCCATTGTTGATCGACGATTTTTCAACACCAAATCTTTGATTTGTTGTACGTGAGCTTCGTCGGTTGAGGTTGATGGACGCTCTTCGTCTTCGACACGTTCACGGCCGGCTTGGAACTCACTATACCACTTGTAAACATTTTTTTTAGACATAACCTCATCACCAAAGGCTTTCTGCACCATCCTCAACATATCCGCAGCAGAAAATTGATTCCGTAAATAAAATTTAATGCAAATTGTTTTCTCAACAAATTTCGACATCGCAAAAAATGAAAAACTCACTTTTAGCAGCTCACAAAACGACACGTATCTCAAWCACTAATGAATATTTTGACATGAAATTTGACATAAATGTGACAAACAGACTATTCCTGATATTAGTTAAATGAGGGGTAAGTAAAGTTTTCGCTCAAATTTATCTACTTAGGCACCAAATGCAATATAAGTAAAACATGCTAGCTCATTTTCATTGAGATAATTCACATATTGGCCGATGTACGCGGTACGGGGCTGAGGGAAGTAGAAGGTCGTATTCAACCCATTTTTGACATACAAACATATCATTGTCAGAAAAGTACTATCCTTCACTTTCAATTATATATCTCAGATATTGAGCGATATTTTCGAAAAAAAAGTCAACTAAAGGTACTCGGATCCAAATATCCGGTATCTAGAGGCCTGAATAGTTTTAGTTGGATTTGAAGAATTTTTGGTTATAAGGTGGCACACACTAAAGGCATTATTTGTTCAAATTTTAATCCCGTTATATTAATTGCTTTTTGATTTTTATACTGGAAAGTAAAACAATCAAGTGAAATTTAAAATTGTGCTATATGGGAAGTAGACGTAGTTATTATCCGATTTTACTAATTTTTACAATGTCACGTACAAAATTTTGTTGAAATCGGTCAACCGAGTCCCGAGATATGGGACCACTACGCCCATTGCCCAATTTTTACTCCGACCCCTATAAATCCTTCACATATCATCTCGGCAGTAAGTTTCAACATCTCTTTTTTTAGTTTTGAACAGTACCGTTATAAGAGGAGTTAACGAGGTTTTCATCCGGTTTCATCCATTTTCTCACTACCGATAGGAGTTTTTGTGATATACGTGCTAGGCGAACTTGGTTGTTGGAAATATACAAGTATATCTAAAACTTATTATCATTGTTCACACAGGTGCCCCTAATTACTGCGAAACCGTGTGCCGAATTACAGTTTTATATCTTAATTTAGTGCATTACTTACGGCATTATAGGTTTTCTGTTAATGGTGATTTGTGGGCGTGGCAGTGGTCCCATTATGCCTATCTACGAACTCAAAATATTTTCATATACTCAAATTACTGCTTGCACGAACGGACGGACGAACAGGCAGACAGTCAACCCTATTTCAACTTTTCTCATCACCCTGGTCATTTATATATTATATAGTTTTAGGTGATACGTAAAGTGGTTAGTGTAAAAAGAGGGACCTAGTCTACGATACAAGTGACGGCCGTCAAGAAAAGGAGATCATCTCTGGAGCAGCACAGGAATCTGTACTTAAACCAGATCAATAAATGCCAGATTGAAGAAAATTTTAAATGTCGTTTTGACAGATGACTGCTAGCTCTTATCTATGCAGACAACATCGCCGCAATAACCAGACATAGCCAGACGCAAACTAACGCAAGTGAGGCTGCCAGCACATTTTTGGACTCAGGACAAGGTTGAACCCCTACGGTTTTAGCATAGTCGCGGGAAAAAACTAAGCTGATTATTTCTACTAGGAAATACATCCCATTAGAGGTGAACATGTAAGTTCCTTTAGAAATTATTTAAACAAAATTATATCTCGATATATGTATAATGCATGGCAAACTGACGTACTAACTCAAATTCAGCATGCTGCTAAAGAATCAATAAAAAACTAAAACTAAACTTTTTGTAAATACCGGCGGTCCACTTGCAAGGAAAAGGAAGCTGCTCATGGACATAACACAATCAGTGATTTTCAGGCAAGAAAATATAGGCCGATACGTCAAACGTGAAATAATAGATTGAAAGTATTTGCTAAAACGCAGAGGACATCAGTCCTGAGAGTCGCCATGGCGTACCGGACTATAACCGAAACCGAATCTGCTCGCAAAAGAAAAAAGACTCTGACTCTGACTACGAAAACAGGCTGGACTTTGGCAAAGACATCGGACAAGGGAGCGTAAAGAGAAAATTACCGCCAAACTAAACAAAGACGTGGACATGTTTCACAACCTGGGAAAACAGAAAGTCGTGCATATATTTACAGGGATGACCACTGGACGACAGCAGGGGAGGAGAAACTGATCTGCCATAGATCCATCTTAGAAAACTGAACTAAAGCATAAGCGATCCTGGGACTAGGGAGAATTAAGAATCGTAGAATGAGGACCCCTTTATGGTGCGATGGCATTTGAAACTGTGCTTTGACTTTGAAAAATGTTTATTCTGTGTAGGAAAGAACAAAGATGTAACTTAAAAGTTCCATCAAACCATTTGCTTCAACTCCTATAACTTAACTCCAAAGCCCGGCACAATTTTCCACTTCAATATTCAATATTATAAAAGTTGATCGGAAAGAAATAGACTGCGTTCACGTTTCTTCAGTTGAGCACTCTGGTTATCCATAGATTCTCTATTCAAACAAAGACAAACTTCTGGCATTATTCCTGCCAGTACGATTATTCAGATGTTTAAAATAAAAACTATTTATTATCAGTGGAGTTCCCTTCGTAGGAAGGAAATAATTTTAGCCTAACAGCTAATATATTTCGCACTAACAAAACGTAGAATAAACAAATTTGCCAGGCAATTTTCAATCTCTCATTTTTCATCGGTTTATAAAGCGGAAATAGCTTGCGAATTTCCTGCACGTAATAGCGTATAACGGTGTAAAAGACGTTGTTGTAACACCTAAAGCCATCTACTATTGCCAAGTAATATTTTGCTCGTTGAGCGTAAATAAACAAATTTGCAGCTGCTTATAACCAGGAAATTGCTTCGGAGAAAATATTTATCTTTCCCTTTATTTTTTCCTTGCAAAATATTTAACACTACCAAGCTGAGAGAGGCGTTGACTTTTGTATTTGCTTTCTGAGTTGTATAAAAAATGCGCTCTTCAATAAATTAAATGCTTCTTGCATACTTAAGTCGATCAAAAGCTTATGAAATGCTTCGCAAGTAATGCTTTAATTGTCCTCTGACGTCTGAGAAACCGAATTATTTAAAAAATCAAATATTTGAGGAATCTTCTTACTGTCTTCTCTTCGTCTCACGCCCGGTCCCTTACTTAGGCATTGCAATTCGGTCTTCAACATCCATTTACTTCCGCTAATAAAAACTAATTGCCCGCGCGTTGCTTCAAACAAAGTGATTTCATTTCAATGGAATTTTCTTTGCTAACGCTTTGTTGAATCAGTTTGCAAATCAATTAATTTCGCGCCGCATTTAGACGCTGTTCAGCTCTTCAGCATGCTCAAACGCCTCCAACACCTCGGGCGCAGAGTCAGCTTCGCCAACGATAACAACGACTACCCGAGCTGCTCGGAATTCCAGGACAATTTATTGCATTGTCAGCAAGTGCTSTCGAGCGCATCACTGAGACGACATACGCGCGACATGAGAGGCTCCACCAAACCGGAGAGGCAGCAAAGACTGCAGGAATGTATGTGTGCCATAAAAAAGGATTTTGGCGCTTCTTTCGTGCCAAGAAATTTGCTCAAATAATTCGCCAAACAATTGTCGCGTGTCCCTTTGTTATTTCCTTAACATTTAATTCGGACACAATCTTACAAATTTTAGAGCATTTGCTCAGTCAAATTGCCAACACTCAACATTTCCTCAGTGCTTATACCATTTCAACATGTGAAACTAGGTACGAAGTGCGATAGCTCACATTATTTTCATATTAATGTTTGTATAGTGTTTCCGTTTGATTTTAGATTGGTCTTTACCAAAACTATACGCTATAAGTGAGCTATAAGTGAGCAGAAATGGCATATTCTTTTTGGGTTTTAGAAGTAGTTAAATACTTATTTGTATCGAATCTATGAGTCCCTACAACATGGTGCCAGTTAACACATCCATACCTTCTGAGCGCTATCTGACAGCATCAAATCGATTGTTGCATCCTATATTTCTTTGCCGTTTGAATACTTCGTATTAGATGAAGTTTGTAAATAGCTTCGAAAATACTGGGGGAGAGTAAGATCTCAACAATTCATGTTAACAGCTAATAAAGGCGGCTTTATACCTCCTCCATTCTTTAAATTAAGTCATAAGCTTCAAAATATATATTTTTCTTCTCTAACAATAGAATATTTTTCTCCACAGCATTTTTTTAATAGAGAACCGATTGAATGCAAGTGTACAAAAATGTATTCGTATATCGTATTTCCAATAGCTTTGAGCAGCCCTCGAGCTTAGACAAAGTTCACAATGAGAAGATGACTGATTCTGCGAAATTTGCCTGTAACGCTTTTCATAAAAAATAGAATATCTCTGCAACTGTATTCTGCTCTAATTTTAGTTCGTTTATTCTTTAATAAATCATAATGAGAAATCTTTCAATCGAATGTGCTAATACTGGTTTATAACTAACCTCTTAAAAAGTACATATATTTATATGAAGGGGTTTTCAATAGGGACTAAAAAAGTAGACCAATAGGGCAACAAATACCGCCATATTTTTCCTGCTCTTTTGACATTTCTCTTCAGTAAAATTTGCCATTTCAACATGGAAATATATACAATCCAACGAGTGAAAATGATTAAAATTTACTAACGAAATTCGCAGTTAGCGGCCTCAACTTTAAGAGCGCTACGTCCCATTTATGGTCCTCGGAACCGTCCTGTCAGATAAAAACTTGAGGAACAGTGCTAAATTATTCCCGTGGAATTGATAAAGGCAACAAATCAGTCTCTCACACGTGGTTCTCAAGCGTTGGACATATCTTTGACGTCGTTGTGGCGAATTTTGTCAAAAGATCTTGTCCTACCCTACATCCTTACACGATCAAATAGACACTAGAACTGAAGTCGCTTGTCCACCAGAATCGTTGTATGTTCGTGAAGCGGGCTGAGAACAACTTGAAAATTTACTGGATTTTTATAGACAAACCATCTTTAGCGATAAGACTAATTTCTGGATGAATGGCTTCGCCAATAGGTAAAATATGATTTATTGGTCAGGCAGCAATCGACACGTACTCCATGAGTCACCATTGCATCCCAAAAAAATTATGGTGTCATGCCAGTTGAAAACCAAGTTTGGTGAATATGTTACCCCACACTGAGACGATCCCTTAATTATTATGCCAAATTTGAGAGCGATTTGTCAACTAGTTTGTTTTACAGCAGCTGCTTAAGTCGGTACATCTCGTTTTAGTGCGTTGCGATTTTTACAAAGATAATGTTTAGCTACTTTTATTCACATTTTTCAATCGATTCGAAGTGTAGTAAGTGATGTTCTTAAAGGTGGTAAAATGTTCGGCTACACCCGAACTTAGCTCTTATTTACTTGTTTGAAATATACGTGTCCTAAATCATATAAAAATTGGTTAAGATAAAAAATTATGCTTTCCTATTGCCTTTCTGTTCATTCCTTGACACCCGGCCGAGCAATAGCGAATTCAACATAACCTCGACAACTTACGTTTAGCGACGAACAGGACATATAGTATTCATATATGTTGATTTCTTTTCTTGTCTCATGCGTTGTGCGCGTAACGGTACTCCTTTAATACCCGAAATTGAATAATTAATTTTGTGTCTTTTCATTGCGCTCAGACAGCCTCAAAATGATACCCCTGGCTGACACTTCCGCCGACGGTCATTATCTTGAAAAATAAGTAAGAAGAATGCGAAAAGCTGAGGACCCGTTTATTTTATTGCATTTTAATTGTCATTTAATTTGAGTGCTTCACACTGTTGGTACTTTAAATTGATGTACACATATACATACGCTATGTATATATGCATGCCCGAGTGCAAAAATGTTGAATGTGTAAATATATGGTGTACTCACTTTGAATTTCTCAGCCCGAAAAACCGGCAACGAAGACAACGGCAAAGTTGAAGTCGAGTGAATTTTTTGGCAAAGAAAATTGTGGATGCTGCACAAAAATGTCAGACAGTAAATGCCTCGTTGGCGCTATTTTATGGCATAATTAAATGCTGAATTTATGCATGGAATAAAATACGATTCTCACTCGAGAGGAGTAAACGGTCAGCGCTGACGATTGCCACATATTAATGTCAAAAGCAGAATGTAGATATGTAAATGTGTCTTACTGGAGGCACTTAAGGCCGTGTGGCAACTCCGGCTGTAGATGCCGATAACGCAGGAACGGGCAATAACGAATTTATGGCCAATAGAAAGCGGCAGATATAGGGTTAAAATGTAGACCAGTTGGGCCAAAGCTGGGAAAGCGCCGCAAGAATTACTCGTTTAAGACTGTTTTTATTTTCCAATTAAGCATATATCGTTTGCTTCAATTACTTTTCAAATATTTGCATAGCACACATTTTAATTATTCAAAATCTTCTCGCCCAATTCCATTATATCACTACGCATGCCTTAAGCCTAGACTCAAATACGCTCGCAGCTAAGCTGGAATGCAAGTATTTATTGCAGAAATTTTATACACGTTTCTCATAACAAATTTTCAATTGCCATTTATTTACTTTTTGTGCTATAAATACACGTAAAAAGCAAATAAAGAAAAATATTTATGAATAAATGCAACGCGAGCATAAAGGGTGCTCGAGCAAGATCAATTGCTCGCTGACAGTTTAATTTGCGCTAAAAAAAAATTAATGCTATATATTTATGAGAATATAATTGTTCCAAAGGAAAGGATCGCTGAGAAATGCAAACAATAATCTATAACGAGATTAGAAGTACTCGAAATATTATTAACGAAAAGGGAAGCACATAAGGGTATTATCAATATAGAATAGCTAGAGTCTGCAGTATGTTAGAAGGGAGACAAATTTAGTATTAGCCTTGCCCAGTGAAATAGTTGTGCCTAAGTAGCTAGAACTAAAAGTTAAAAAATTCTTAATTAAGTCACAATAAAGATAGAAGGAGCAAACCCTTGAAAATAAGATCGACGCACACCACCCCTTCGTCGATTTCAAAGCTGCTTTTGACAGCACGTAAAGGAGCTGCCTTTATGACGTGATGTCTGAATTTGGTATCCCCGCAAAACTAATACGGCTGTGTAAATTGACGTTGAGTGATACCAAAAGAGCCTCTCCCAACCGTTTGATAGCAAACGAGGTGCGGAAGAAGAAAGATAGAAGTATATTAGAAACTTAAAAACGATGAAAGGAAATTCTTTATTAAACTATTTACAACAACAATACTGCAATCTTGCAAAAATGTATTAAAATAATACAAAAATATATTAATATATAATGCCACAAACTGATTCGTCAAACATCAAAAAATATGATTAAAAAGTTGTCTCACTCCGCGCTTAAGAACTGGCGCGTCTCTGTAAAGATAACTGAAACATATGTAAAGATATATGTAAAGAATGAATTTTGCGAAAATAATCTCGCAGGTATCCTATAGCGAACAAAAACCTTTACCCGTGAGACTTTCTCCATAATCATACATATATTCTGAAAGCTTCAACATTCCATTCAAGGCATGTGTTAGGAAAAACAATATACAATATATATGATGATAATGACAACAATAACTTTTCTGCGATACCCTTTGCAATCCTTTGAGGATTTTATAAAAGAAATTATGTTGGAGTAAAATTGCACAACACAGTGTGATCTCGAACAAAATTTACTTAATGCTTGCTACAAACAAAACAAAATTTGTTTTGGATATTCAAGATGGTGTAAACCCTATCAGTTGTGTTTACTCGTAGGTAAAGAGAACTTAACTACCTATAAGCAAACTGAATTTGATGCAAGATCAAACGATACTCTATTCGGTTAAAGTGATGAAAATTTATGTAGTTTAATCGGGGTCTTACTTACCACGAAAAATAAAGCGAAATATATCACATACAAGGTATTTTATCTTAAATTATATGTAACAGAAACGTCAACATGGAGGAACCGAGGTGAAGAAACGCTGCTGGCACGTTTACAAAATATCTTTGGAGTCATTTTACGTTGATAAGGAAGTTTAAGGAATAAAACCTTGTGACGACCGCAAAAACTACAAAACACGTAGGATACTTAAGTCACTTCGTCACCACTTGGTTGCTTTACCGCTGAAAATAACTTATATATCGTATTTTAGAAATAAGTATTAGAAAAACTTTTGCCCAACCCTATATAACTATATTATATATTAGTATTATATAATCAAATATGAAACTCGAAAGCGACATGTGAAATCTGGCGTCGCCGGAGGACAATGTAAATATAATATCAGCAATTGATGCCAGAGTCCAATGGCTGCCAATTTGCTGATTTAAATATTTAGTTTTTGCAAAACACTCACATACACATATGTACATGTACAAAAATATATATGAAAGCAAATAATTTATAAATGTACATATATCTTTTCATGTACATATGTATGTATATCCCATTGCAGACAATTATTCATACATGAATCCATAAAACATTTATCTCCATTGCGTCTATATATGTGAATATGTATATAGGTATGTATCTATGTATACATGTGTTTGGTTTGTTTTTAATTTCTTTATTTTGCTCCAAAACCAAAAATTAATGTCAAGCAAAACAAGTTCAAACACAAATAACATTATTTTAACTAAATGCTGAACAAAACTGCTCGGCAGAATAAAGCGAGTTAAATAAATTTTCCATTGAGGTGGACCGAATGGCGTATAAAATTGATTTAAATTTCAAATAAAAACAAGAAATTATTTTGGCAAAAAGCGGTCATGCTTATTGCACGAATCCAAATTTACAAGTTGTCAAACATAGAAATAAACATACAGACTTAAATGTGTTGACAGGCAGTATCGGGTATGGTGCTCTCGCTGCAGCCGGTATGTAATGGTTTCGATCCCGATCGGAATAAATTGAGAATTATGGAGCTTTGGGGAGGTATCTGAAATTTTTAATAAAAGCTAATCCCATAGGCCAAATGGCAATGTCAAGTCGACTGAGCAGAGAAACGCCAGCTAGTTCTACGTAATTCGGCATTATTTCCCAACATTATTAAGGCATGTTTCCTACCATTATGTTAACAATAGCATAAACTGTCTATACTGCCCGAGCATAGTTCTTTTTTTAAGGAGTGCTTATGTAAGAAGTAGCTCTTTTACAGATTTACAGAACTTTATGTAGGTCGTACGAAATACAAGTGCTAATGAGTCTCCAATCAAATGACGCATCACTCTTACCTAAAATCCAGTTTTATTGTTGTGAACTGGATATTTTTTTAGGGTCTTTATGTATATTTTCAAGCACAAATTTTTACAATATTACTACAAAATGTGGAACGATACATAGTCAAAAGAGACAGAAAAGATATACGAAGAAGAAAGACTCAAAGCATATGACTTAATACTGCTCGGGGTAAGTTTGTATGTATTTGCACAAGCATCAAGTGCACGAGTTGACCTCGTTATGTCCTTTCTAGAGGTATTTTATGAATTAATTGTCTTTCCGTATATGTATGTATATCGTCAAATATGTGAGTCATCTTATTAAAATTGACAGAGCGCTTTTTTCTAATAACGGTTCATCTTTGTGGGTAAAATCTAATCCAAACATGGCTTAGACCCCATATAACCAACAAACCTTATGCACCTGAAGGCATTTCCTTAGCTTTGATCCTGGAACGTTGTAAAGATATGAAATGTTGGGTTATCCTCGAACTTAGCCCTTCCTTACTTACTTTACTTCAGAAATTACCTAAAATTTAACTCTTGATTTTTTTGGTTCAATTTTAAGCTTTATTGGAAAGCTCCCAACAAGTTGAGTTCAATCATTGTCATTCAATTTAAATCTCCAATATGTGAGGATTTGTGTTTACAGATTTCCAAAAAAATAGCTGTAAGTGCACTTTTGTGGCCATTTGTGGCCAACACGTAGAAAATATTTGCATGCGCATGTATCACACAAATTATGTTAGAAAATAAGTAAAAAGCATTTATTCCGAAAAATTCAGAATGGTTTGTGATTTGAGTGTGTCAGCTGAAAATATCGTTCGCAACTGATGACTACATATGTAACGACACAAATACAAAACTTTAAATAATAAGTACGGAAGAGCTGAATTCGGGTGGAACCGAACAGTCCATAATATTGCAACCCGCAAAAATCAAAACCAGGAAAATACTTAAGGTGCACAATACAAGCAATTATATACATATACGGTAGAACTCACCCAAATCACCATAATTCACAAACAAACATCGAGTTATAGAAGTAAATCTGTATGAAATTTATTGCCAATTTAAGAGTTCAAGTTATGGAAACTTCGAGTTAAAGAAGTTCTAGTTTTGGAATCACAACAATGGTTCGCTCGCTGGTCGACCAATCGTTGAAAAAATCGATGAAAGAATCGAAAATATTGACCAGGTCACATAAGCAGTCATGACATCGCTAAAGCACTTAACATTCATCATCAAACGGGTTTAAACCATTTAAAAAAAGGGTGCCTATTAAATGGAGCTAAATATTTGGGTTCCACATGAATTATCTGTGAAAAATTTTTTGGACTGACTTAAAATCTTCGATTTCTTGGTGAAATGAAATCCAACCATTTCTAAAGCGAATGGTAACTTCTTCTTCTTTACTGGCGTAAACACCGCTTACGCGATTATAGCCGCGTTAACAACAGCGCTCCAGTCGTTTCTTCTTTTCGCTAAGTGGAGCCAATATTCCAAGCGAAGCTAGGTCTTCTTCCCTTTGGTCTTTCGAACGGAGTGGAGGTCTTCCTCTTTCTCTGCTTCTCTCGGCGGGTACTGCGTCGAATACTTTCAGAGCTGGAGTGTTTTCAACATGACCTAGCCAACGTAGCCGCTGACTTTTAATTCACTGAACTATGTCAACTTCGTCGTATATCTCGTACAGCTCATAGTTCCATCGAATGCGGTATTCGCCGTGGCCAATGCGTAAAGGACCATAAATCTTTCGCAGAACTTTTCTCTCGAAAAATCTCAACTTCGACTCATCAGTTGATKTCATCGTCCAAGCCTCTGCACTATATAGCAGGAAGGGAATTATGAGCGACTTATAGAGTTTCGCTTTTGTTCGTCGAGAGAGGACTTTACTTTTCAGTTGCCTATACAGTCCAAAATAGCACTTGTTGGCAAGAGTTATCCTGCGTTGGATTTCCAGGCAGACATTGTTGCTGGTGTTTGTGCTGGTTTCCAAATATACGAAAGTATTTACAACTCCAAAATTATGACTGTCAACAGTGACGTGAATGGCAAGTCGCGAGTGCGACGACTGTTTGTTTGATGACAGGAGATATTTCGTCTTGCCCTAGTTCACTATCAGACCCATTTGCTTTGCTTCTTTGTCCAGTCTGGAGAAAGCAGAACTAATGGCTCGGGTGTTGGGGCCAATGATATCAATTGCAGCAGATTGAAGAAGCCGCACGATAGGAAGTGGCCTTGTCTGAAACCTCATTTGGTATCGAATGGATCGGAGAGGTCCTTGCCGATCCCGATGGAGCTTTTGCTGTTGCTCAACGTCAGTTTACACAGCCGTATTAGTTTTGCGGGGATTCCAAATTCAGCCATCGCGGCATAAAGGCAGCTCTATTTCGTGCTATCGCAAGCAGCTTTGAAATCGACGAAGAGGTGGTGTGTGTCGATTCTCCTTTCACCGCCGCTTTGTTGTTCTTCACGGGGGTAATTGCTATTGCAAATTTTCGTTGACTTCACAACCTTCACTAAATGCTTTATATCACCCAAATACTTGCGTTATTAATAGTGTAGACTCCCCAAACAAACTAATATAACGTTTTCAAAGATTCCATAGACGTTTTGGAAATACAAAATTCCAAGCAAACTCAGTATTTAATTTGTTTCAATAGTACAATCGCAAGTCCAGTCCAGGTCAAATATGAACTTGATTGTTAATATTCATCTCCAGACTGGGGTTATAACCCACAAAGATTCAGATAGTCACCATTTTCATGACTTATACCAATTTTTGGAACAAATAATATATCTTTTAATGAGGAAACATGGGTAGCATTTTGTTGAAATTTTAAAGTTATTAATGTATTCTTCAAAATCTATGTCGTCCCCCTCAAAATAATTCCCCTTTTCAATCCTCGAAACAGGTGTTAAAGTAAGTTTCCAGAATAGCTTTCAATGCGCGCAGTGAATCACGTTTAATGTCTTGAATTGACTCAAAACGGTTTCCGCAGGGGGCAGTTTAAGTTTGCTGAATAGCAAGAAGTCACATGCACCTAAATTAGGCCAATACGATGGTTGCGGCACGACATTGGTAAAAAATGTGCCGAAAAACTCACGAAGCATCAATGCAGTATGCGTCGGTGAATTAACGGGGTGCAAAAAACAAGAGTTGTCAGCCCATAATTCCCTCCTCTTTTTACGAAGAGCTTCGCGCAAGCGAAGCATATCACTCAAAGAGCATTCCTTGTTGACACATCTCCATAATCACAGAAAACTGGCAACATAATCTTGATATTTGCCCCGCTTTGACATGTTTTTAATCGACTTCGGCTCACCTTTGCCCCGATATTCGGCCGATTGATCGTCTGTTTCCAGAACGTAAGCATATATCAAAGACTCACCGTCAGTAATAATATCTCCAGCTCGCAAAAACAAAAGCATTAGTGTCTCTTTTTTAATTTTCACTGATATTTCCCACATAACTTAGGGGGGTTATCTAATAACGATTGACACGTGAGAAGGCTTCATTTCATTACGTTACGCTCAAAAAGATTTCAAAATTGATAATTACATTGACGCAACGGCAGCTTGCCGCTTTAAATTGAATTATTTGTAAATATCTTTAAATTTCCAACATGCTTGCAAATACAATAACAATAAAAACGCATAGACAATTATAATGAAATGTGCGACAGGAAAGAACCAAAAACCAAACGGCCTAAAAAGGGGTCTGGCAACAACAAATGATCTTATTGTTTTTGCTGATTATCTTAGCGGTTGTTGTTGTAGTTGTGTGCAATAAAAAGGATTTATGTGAAGCAAAAAGGAATAGACGCAAAAGAAAGAAATCATATCTGGTCATTTTCCAACGCACAACGCTCCTTATACCAGTTATCCTTTCTTAAGTACTTTATGCTTTTTTCGCAGCAAACTCACACCAGCGTCTTCAATGCTATCCGGTGCTATCTGGAATGCCGAGCATAGACCATAGTGTCGCTGGCAACTTTTGCCTTGATTACCAAAACGAAAAGGAAGTGGCAGAAATTAATGTGAAAATGGTGTTGGAAGGACAACAAGTTGCAATGCGATGATAAGATAAAATGAAAACCTAAAATGCGACACCACAAGGACATCCATAACAGGAATTCCGCTAGTATAACAAGAGGATAACAATTATTTTTACAGAATCCACTTTCCAACATTGCTGATGCCTAACCACCAACGTCGGGCGCATTGTCTTTTCTTCACGGCTACTTAGTACACACACAGTTTTTCCTTTTCTTTTTTGATTTGCTTTCATTTCTTTCTTTGCTCTCTTTTTTGCTCTAGCTTTTTTGTGATTTTGTCATTTCATTTTTCACATTTTTTCACCTCCTTCACGTCCACTTGAGAGCAACTTTTTTCTCGCCTGTCATCGCCTGCGCCAAAGCCGTGGCAAAATATTCGTAATTTCGTATAATCATCTTCGTTTGCGATGACAGTGAGAAAATGTTGAAATGCGAAAGTGACAGCCTGAATTAGGATGTTGTAGTGTGAAAGCATGCTACAACAAAAGCAACAATATGCGAAATAATTAAAAATCGCATTCAACAACTCATTACTTAACTCATTATTTATATGCACTCGCTTTTTGGCGCTAAGAGTGTGTATGTGTGGGTGTGCGGTCGATTGCATTTGGAGTGTTCATTTCTCATTTGCTGTTAACTGTTGCATTGGCATGCGTGTGGCGCTACGCTCTTACTCATGTTAATCGTACTCTCTTACACGGTCGTACTCACTCACAAAAGTATTTGGACAAATTATAGTGTGATTATCAACTTTTCCTAGGCTTAATTGCAACTGCCAGGTGCCCAACTAGGCACAGCCATGAGGCAAGTATGCTGCAGTAAAAGCATTTAAAATTTTAGTCATTTCGGTAAATTTGTCTGCAATTCAAGTTTAGCCATGCTTTCGTGTTCTTCTCACATACTCTTTCATTTTTACAAGCGAATTATTTTCTCGCACTTTGAATTCAAAGAACGCTCACTAATTTTCTGAAAGTTTTGAAAACTGAAAACTTTTCGGTGAACCCAACCTTTAATTACACCCTGCAGCACTTCCGGCGCACTTTAATTTCACAAATTTCCTTATTCTCTACGCTTTCGCCTATTCATTTATTATACCGTTTTGTAAAAGAAATTGTATACTTATTTATAAAGTTTATGCTACACAAAGCTACTTTTTGCCGGAGTACAATGTAGGGAGCGAGTATTTCCCAGACGTGTAAAACTATTTGATTTAAAGAAATCGAATAGTCATGACAAAGATACATTTAATTATAATAATATTCTTCTCTCAAAAAACTTAAAGATTTCTTAAAATCACCAAAAATCGCTGCAAACGATATTTCCTCGATAGTCAGTTTTTAATATACGAATATGATTTAAATCTAAATAAGTCATACATTTCACACAGTGAAAAGTCTGTGGTACCAATGTGAACTGGTGTGAAAATAATCTAATGCTCTGAATCTCAGCAAATGTAAACTAATGTGCTTCCCGAAACTATTCAGTCTGATTCGTACAAAATAGATACAAATTTCCACCCGTACTTGTAAAACAATGATCAGAATAATTGTTTTAGATAAATAGACGCTTTGTCCGGAAAGTAATAGAACTTATTTTATTCCGTCGCGACTGTAGTTTGGAGCATGTGCGACCTGCGACCTCGACAAACACTGAAAATGTGACTCGTGTGCGCAAAGTTTTGAACTCAAACCGTCGACTATCCGTCACACATTTCCCGTGGTCTTGGTTTCTGAGTGGAGCCAGACCTTTCAGGTGAGCTGTAAGCTACCGGGGGGGTCGACAGGTCGCGGATAGCCGGACGGCCTGTAGTAGCAGGTTTGTTGCGAAATAAGTTATGACGAATAAGCAACCAACGACGAGGAGCGGCAGGAGTGGAGGCTGCGGTAAAAAAGCCAGCTAAGCTGATGAAACCCCTGCGACGAAGGCGAGCCGATACCACCTCTCAAAAATAGGTGTCCTCCCCCACCTTGCAAGGGAATGGTGGGTAATACAAAAATCCAGGCGCGACGGACTCACAATGAGCGGCTTCCTGGTCAGCGTCTGTTCACCATGTTAGGTGCGGCTGTAAAAGTTTTTTGACCGATTTACATCGCGGCGGACTGGGAGACCGTTTAAATCTTTTCAGCGACTTCTCTGCTGCTGAGATGGATAGGATGATGTGCCCTTTGGGCTCTGGTCAAGGAGTGTGAATTGCGCGCAAGATTAGTAGTCTGCGTTGCCCGGGCGAGCGCTGGTCCGTCCGTGTTTTCCGGGACCAGTAAGGCGAAGAACAGGCCTCAAGGAACTGGAGTAGGTGCATAGCCACCGAGCGTACTCCCGCTCCTGTTTCTGTCGGTCCGCCCCCTACACACAATGCACTGGTACGAAAGAAAGGAATGGAATTTTACATGAGAACAAATAATACAAACAATGCAAACGACAGCAGAAGTAGCAGCAACAGTAGCAGTAACATCTATGCTACCATACTGGGAAACGAAACGGGGAAACTCAAGGGATGTGAATAATCCCAAAGTGCCAGGAACTGACTCCTAAAAGACAAAAGTAACGAAAATAGAGCCATTTAAGCGGTCTTAGCGACTTAGCAGATCTGCCCTAAAAATGCTTAGCGTAGAAAAACCAACGCGAACAAGATCGTCGCCACCAGCGCTGCAAGAAAACACGCCGCAAACGAAGGCGGTAAAATCTCGCGGTGAGCTTGGTGAAGAAATTAAGAAGTTGATAGAAATGATGCGCCCACCGCAGCGAACAATCAACAATAATCTTAGGGACCTCGTTGGCAATATAACGAAGACGTACGAAAAAGTCTTAGAGGAGTACCAAAAGAGCAAGAAAGCAAGACGGAGTAACCTCAATCAACAAAGGACAGATACCGGCTGGATGGAAATCAGAAGGAAAAAGAAGGCAGCATATAAACACTGACCTAGGCCTGATGCGATAGTGATTGCGCGAACCGGCAACATGACGTACAGCGATCTTATTAAAAAAGAAGAAGTCTTGCAGAAACTAGGGAAAAGTGTAGCTCCGATTAGAAAGACGGCCAAAGGTGAAATTTTAATGCAATTAAAGAGCGCACAAATGGAAAACACTGCTGACTACACTTGCGAAATAGGTAAAGTACTTGGAGATCAGGCCAAAATTAAAGCTCTAACGAGTGATACCACTGTGGAAAGCCGGGATCTGGATGAAAAAAACCGGAGAGGAAGACACTGCCAATGCTATTCGCACGCAAATTGGAAAACTAGGGGATTTTCATAAAGGCTCAATCAGAGGCATTAGGGCGTCATACGCAGGCACCCAAACAGCTGTGATAAGCCTCCCCGCCTTACAGGCTAGGCTACTTTTTGAAGGCAAAAAAATTAAAATGGGATAGGTAGTGTGTAGGATCGGTGCTTGGAATATGGCCACCTGGCGAGAACCTGCAAGAACTCAGACGATAGGAGGTTTTTTGTTTTTTGCTTTCGAAGGGGGAATCTTTCATAGATACTGATACTTAGTGGTATGCAGTATGCACGATTCGAACTGCTCGCGAAAGGTGCACCTCATTCGGGGGACCACGACTAATAAGTAATATCTTACTGTATTAGACTTGCGGAACAGTACGCCTACGTACTAAACCCTTAACTCCGTCATCTGTAGCTTTATGGAACGGCCCTGCGCTGCTAGGAATTACATCGCATTGCCAGCTTTGGTGTTCGGCTCTTCTCAGCTTCTTGTACTCTCCCGATTAAACGGTGCGTCCATCTTCCCTTTGTTGTTGTGTCCCAATGATTCTGCCATTCCTCCATGCTTTCTTGTCTTTCCAATTTTCGCTCTAATTGAGAATTGACCTTGGCCAAAAGTGCTCTGCTGCTTTGTTTTGGACCTCCTATGTTGGCCATAATTCTGGTTAGGGCTGCATTTACATGGGCAGCTTTTTCGCAGACTTTCTCAATGTGAGCTATGTAAAACGATAGGAGTCAGTGCTGCCTAAAATGTGGGGAAGAGGTCACTTTACAAAGACATACAACAAGGAGCCTCTTGAAGTGCATGTAAGAAACAAGGAAAGGAGAACTCTGACCATCAGATAGGTAGCAAGAAATGCTACTCTACCAAGAAGCGTGCAAAGAAAAGCCAAAATATGAGGGTTCCAGAGATTAACCTCAACCACTCGAAGCAGAACAAAACCTACTTACGCATACAGTGTTTGAGCAGAAAATCGACGTGGCAATAGTCTGCGAACAATACAAAAACGATAGCGCAGCAACGTGGACCTACGACCTAAGGAACAAAGCGGCCATTTGTGCCTGTGGAGAAAACGTATTCCAAGAAAATCCACTAACAGGACAAGCCTGCTACACGGGAGCAAAGATTCGCGAAATAAACTTCTATAGCTGTTACATTACATGAATATGAAATAATCATTGATAACCTTGTACGAGAAGTGTCGAACACCACAATGAACGTAGTGGCAGGTGACTTCAATGCATGGGCAGTGGAGTGGGGTAGCATATACACAAATAGACGAGGAGAAACTCTTCTGCAGACTTTCTCGGTACTGAATACCGTCTTGCTGAATACCGGTAACAGAAATACCTTCGAAAAAACGGCCGCGGTTCTGTAATCGATATTACGTGTGCTAGTAGCTCCCTTGTGCGGTCGTGTACATGGCAAGTGAGCGACTTGTATACACACAGTGACCACTTGGCAATTCTGCTTGAAATTGACAAATCGCACAAAATGAACAAGTATCTTTAAAAAGTTCAAAACAGAGGCTGGGAAACTGAAACCCTTGATGAGGATATGTACAAATTAATGGTAGATGACAATCCGAACTATGCCATAGACATAGAAAAAAAATCTGAATGCCTTGTTAAACATGTGAGCAAAGCTTGCGATGCCGCTATGTGTAGGAAAAAACAAGGCACATATAGGAAACCCGCATACTGGTGGAATGAGGGTATTGAAGCTCTAAGAAGTGAATGTCGCAAAGCGAGGCGCCAGTGTGAAAGGGGCGACAAATGGCGGATTTCACAATGTTAAACGAGCGCTTTAAACGAAAACGAAATGAACTCAAGAAAGCAATAAAGAAGAGCAAAGGCTGTTGTTTTAAAGAGCTCTGCAACAAGGATGAAGAAAACCCGTGGGAAGATGCATATAAAATCGTCATGTGAAATATTAAACACTATAAAGAACAAGCGCCTACATGCCCTAGTTTATTAAAGACGGTTGTCCAAACTCTTTTTCCGACGCAATTATTGCTACAAAGGCAGCAAATAAAAGAATCTGGAGCTACAAACGCACCGCTAGTCACTGATCAAGAAACCATAGAAGCAGCAGAGAGATTCGCAAATACTAAAGCATCAGGCCTAGATGGCATTCCTAAAACTGGCTGGCTATTAAATACAAACCCACCCCGTTTACGGAAGATTATACGCGATGTTTACGAGAGGGAGTATTCCCTAAGATCTGGAAAAAACAGCGGCTATTGCTTATACAAAAGTCAAATAATCCAGCAGGGGAGCCTGGCTCCTACCGACCACTATGTATGCTGGACACAATGGGGAAAATACTGGAGCGTATAACCTGTGTGCGGCTAGAGCAAAATCTAGAAAGAAAGCCACCGGGCTTGGCCGAAAACCAATATGGTTTTCGAAGGCACAGGTCAACAATAGACGCCATAAAGAAGTTAACAGAGGTCGCAAGCAAGGCTATTGAAGGAACCAGGTGATTACATGGCTCCAAAGAATACTGCGCGGTAGTGACGTTCGACGTTAAAAATGCTTTTAACTCGGCCCACTTGGCCGCACGTCATGGAAGCGCTAAAAGGTCCTAAAAACTACATTGTAACAGATGGTGTAGCACAAGGCTCTGTACTAGTGCCGCTACTGTGGAATGTTTTGAATGACGGTGTGCAACGTCTCCCACTGCCTAAAAAAATACATATAATCGGGTACGCTGATGATATAGCAGTAACGGTAGTGGCAAATAAATAAGCCAGATAGAGTACCTGTGCAACCACGCGGCGTTTAAAATAAAAGAATAGCTTACGAAAGCAAAGCTCCAGTTAGCAAAACAAAAAATCGAAGCGGTGCTGATAACGAGTAGGAAAAAACTAAAAGCGACTACGCTCAACATTGATGGATACAATATCCCAACGCAACAGTCGTTGAAATACCTGAGTGTAATCATTGACGCGAGGCTAATATCGGATCCACATCACGAAAGCCTGTGAGAAGGCAGCAAAGGTGACGGCTGCATTAAGTAGAATCATGGCCCATATAGGTGGCCCTAGTTAGAATAGACGGGCTCTTCTGGCAAAAGTTAGCCAATCAGTTCTAATGTGCTCCGCACCCATATTGGGACCAGCATTGCTGCACAAAACGTATGCGAATACGGCGAAAGCAGTAGTTCGGTTAAGTGCAATCAGGGTAGCGTGAGTTACCAATATTTTAATAGTTATATTGGTGTAGATGTTTTACCACTTCAAACGTTCAAAAACGTTCGTAGAAAAACTAAATATATATATAAAATAATAGCCGCTTCGCGGTTCTCTCTAAAAAATAGCAGCTTCGCGATTCTCTCTTCTCTTCTCCTAAACTATCTTGTAGTCCTAAACTTATAGCATCTGTACAAATAGGATAGAGAAGGTAACTCGTGCGCATTCCGGACTGTGTCACACGAAGCGGCTGGAATTATTTCAGGTATCACGCCTCCAGATATTATGGCAATGGAGCCAAAAAGAATGTATGACAAAGCGAAAAACGCGGGCAGACGATTAAATGATCAAGAAAAACAGCAAAAAAGACAAACCAGCCTTAATGAGTGGCAAAAACGATGGAACGAAACAACAAAAGGTAGATGGACACACACGTTGATCAGAAACGTGCAAATGTGGGTAGAGAGAAGACACGTAGAAACTGACTACTACTTGACGCAGTTCCTGACTGGGCACGGTTGCTCCAGAGAGTATTTACACAAATATGGACATGACGATGGGTTTGAGTGCTCTTTTTGTGGAAACGGGAATGAGAACGCGTGGCACATTTTCTTTCTTTGCCCCCGTTTTAAAGATGAACGAGAGGAACTAGAGAAACTACTTTCAGAGCGGCTAACCCCGGAAAACATTGTACCACACATGCTACGTTCACTGCAGGTGTGGAACTTTGTTAAATAATGGAGCATAGAACTTAAACGGAAGGAATGGCAAAGAAAAAGCGATAGACAGGTGATCCACATGGAGTTGGAAAATGTATAGATCGAGAGCCAAAGATTATCCTTGTGAAGAAATGCCTAACGGCGGTCCCGCAAGGAAAAATAAATAGCTAGAGGAGACGGAGTTAGGGTTTGGTACGTAGGCGTCCTACCCCGCATGTAGGATGAATCGTGCATACCGTCTGAAACAGGACGGTATCTACCGAAGATTCCCACTCCGGTAACAAAAGAAAACAAAAGACCGTCGACTAAGTATTCATTTAATTGAACATGTGCAAGTTGTGCAAGAAATCGCAGCCGATTGGAATTTGCGCCACGACAACGCACTAGCTGACACTGCCTTTCTTGTGAACAGCTACCTAACCAAGGTCGGCATCCCAACGCTTCCGCATCCGTCCAACAGCCCAAATGTGGCTCCGGTTTTTTTTTTTTCTTGCCTGAAAACGCCCATGAAAGGGGATCCAAGCAGCATGCACCTCAGCTCCAAAGATTATTCCTTAGAATGTCTTCGCGCTGGCAGCGCTGCGTCGGCGCTAAAGGAGCCTATTTTGAATTTTTTTATAGAATTGTATCGATTAGTTCAATAGTTTTTTTTCTCGACGCAGTCCTATTACTTTCTAAACAAACACTGTAGTTTTCATATTTCCAAGCATCAGTTAAAATTATTTTATTAACGGCTTTAAAAATGTACATGCCTTAAAAAAGTTCTTCTTTATTATCTTATTCTGTCTACTCTTATTCGTAGAGAAAGGTTCGGTAAAAATTTTAAAAACTTTTGAACTAATTTGGAATCACATTACGCTATGCACTGTATATATAGGTTGAGCCTTTAGTTCTCATTCCAGCACAGCTTTACCGGCTTTTTCTTTGGATTTCGGTCCCTTAAGTTTCTTTCTTTAAGCCTTCTCTTCACCTTCATATCAATAAATGACAGGTTTACTTCACCTTTTATCTGTCTGGCCGATTTAAAAGGGTTCGACTTGCAAAAAGTACTGATACTTCGATGGTCTATAGGAGACGCTTTTCTTTTTCCGCCAGTTTTGCCGGGTTTTCTTTAAAATGTATGGAATTATTTTCGCCGAGCAGCGAAGCTTTTGAACATAGGAGTAAGAGTTTCCTTTTTACTTTCATTATATTATATGTAGTATATGGAAGTTGGGGTAGTATCGACCCGATTAATAACTATTATCATTGTACTTACAAAAAAAACAATTCGCAACCACCAATCATATGGAGCAAAGTCAGCGAGATGTTCGAAAATCATGGTAAAAGTTATAAGTTGCTAGATGAAGTTTTCGCCCAATTGTGAGAACACAGATATACTGTTATGAGTAAAATAAGTTCTGTAGTTTTCATTGAAATAACTCAAATATTGGCCGATCTTTGTATTAAGTATACAGAGACTCAAAAAAGTATTGACCCAATTGAAGCAGAGAATTACTATTGTCAGGAAAGAATTTTGTCTGATTTTCAATTGTAATCTTGCACATTGACATATATTTTCAGTCAAAAGTCAACTAAAAGTACGGGGGTCCACATATTCGGTACCTATGGCTTCAACAGTGTTGGTTGGATTTCGACAATTATTGGGATACTTTAAAGAAATTATTATTGCAACATTTTTTCCCGTTATATAAACTAGTTCTTGATTTATGTACAGGAAAGTGGGATGGAATTTAAATTTGTGCGCCATGAGAAGTAAGCGTGGTTGTAGTCCGATTTTCACACTGTAACATTAGAATATTAGATGAATGAATCTTACTAAATTTCGTCGAATTCGGTCGATACTTTTCACACCGGCTCCCACAAAGTCCTCTCTCTCTCATATTCCCTCTCTGACGTATTCAGTTAGTAATTTATTGCGCTTTTACTACGTTTTGTTCACCCAGCGGTTGAACGTATCACCAAAAAATAATAAGTACAGTCGTTAGGTGAACAAAATTATTGTACCCTGTAGCAACCGGTTGCAAGAGTAAAAAAGTATTTTACTCACTTTTACTTTATTTGTTCAAAAACGCTGATATTTTTCATTTGAAGTGAAAATAATTTCTGATTTCTCAAACACTGCTACTTTAATGTTTCATTGAAATTCGGCTTACAACTGAAGTTTGCCAGTATTTTCAAATAAGCACATTACTAGCATTTTGATGATTTATACAAAACTGTAATATATAAAATTATTTGGATAAGTAAGGTATTTCTCTGGCTTTGATTCTTGCAAGTTGCAAGTGTATAAAATGTACGATTGCACCCGAACTTGGCCCTTGAATTTTTTACTAACTATTTAGACGCCGAATTATTGTCTACATGTGCCGAAAGGTTCCTCACAAAGCAAAAAAAATTGTTAGTTTAACTTTTGTGGAAACAAATTTGGCTCTCCATGGAGCTCAGTGAGTATATAAATGCACTGAATATGAGTCTCTTAAAACCACAGTGTTACCATCAACGATCAATCGATGTTACCTCTCAAGAATATATTTATGTCGAAATGTGAAGAAGGCAGAGTTAGCTCAGTAGATGTAAGAGACTGATGATTTTAGGTTAGCCAGTCTGCTGTAATAATGGACGCCGTTTGTCTACCTTTTCCTTTCATGGGTGCCGTTGGAGCGATAAATCTCGGTATTAACAAAATATTAAGTAATATATAGAAAAAAATTTGAAAACACTAAACTCTATTCCGAACAAAAATAAAAAAAAAAAACGCCCGTCCCACAGATTAACACATATTCGGTCTAATCTAAAAGGTGTTAGTAGTCGAAAACTCATATTACTAATAGTTTAACTTTCCTTAGAGATTAGATCTCAAGTTTAAGAGTAAAGGTTTCTTTCCTTTTCTTTTCTCGAGTTCAGCTTTATATAATTGTCGGCCCAATAATGCCAACAAATATGGCAAGCGAGGAACAGTAGATGTGCAGGGTTTTTCAGAAATTCATGTTAATATTATATCATTCTAAACAAAACTCTATGTTGTTCACTCAAATTTGTGAGAAAGATGCAATTGAGATTGGAAATAATGCTCAGCACTATGGTACTTCATCCTTCATCAATTAAAAGATATAAGTCCGTCATAGAGGCAACCACATTTATTGGTCAACAAATAAAATATGTACATAAATGAGAACCTTTTGCTCAATCATAGTGTAGATTAGCGCACGTAGTTGTCATTAGTAAGGGATATTTTAAGATCTTAGTAAGATCCCGTTTCCATCCGATACCATGATTTTTGAAATACTATAGAATTAAACTTAAGTTCGACCCCCAATATTGCCTTCCCTCCCATAGAAGACTGTGAAAAGGGTAAGGTGGACAGTGACATAGGGATTAACATCTATAGTGATGGATCCAAGCCATTTACATTATCCAAAAAGAGTTACAGAATCGCGACTATCAGACCAGTATTTCCAAACGAAAAATTAATGAAAGGAAGCTGTCAAAGAGTGGACTCATAACAAGAAACAAACGCGCCTTCCATCAAAGATAGTAAAATAATAAGTCCCAGGACATTAAATTCTTGGTAACTGTTAAGCAGATTAACTAGCCAGAAATTTATGTGCCTCTGGCTAATTTTAATTATTTAACTAACAAACATGTTACAACTAAAAAGTCTGATAGAAAATTGGCGTACATCACAGCAGATTTGAAACACCACGCAATGGCTACATAGTTTGGAAGCTGACAAGAGATAGGAGAAGAAAGAAGACTGACTATAAAACATTTACTATATATAGGAAAAGAATCTCAACTATCAGTCGAAAGTTTCTTGACGGTGTCTCAAAGGTTGAACAAATGAAACTTTTTGTATCTAATGATTTATAGTATTTCATCAGAGTATAGAGTGGTTCAAAGAGCGTGTAATAGAATGAGAGGATTTTACTCCGGATGATTGCACCATGAATTTCCAAGCCTATATGCGTCGCCAAACATCCACTTTACTTATCTACCTACTTACTTAGGTTTTTACCCAGCTTTCGTAGGCCGTAATGGTAGTTGACTCTATATCTCAAATATCGGTCAATGAATAATATGTATCTTAATCTAATATTTCAAAGCAATCAATTCCAAAACATTGCGTTTAGCAGTAACACGATGCATACGAAAGAATTTTTAATGTAAAAGCCTAAAGATGTAAAACATTTCCTATACGATTTTCAATTACTTGTGGGTCAAACTTTTGGTCACTCAAATACTCAAACGCAGAAATTGAAAATAGAAAAGTAAAAAAAAAAAATCCAGTTGAAAACGACTCAATTTGGCAATTATAGCTCTCCGCATGCATTCATATTGTAGATCTCAATCCAGAGCATTACGCCATGCCCACAGTCACAATTCAACGCAATGCGATTTATGTTAATTAGGTTAAGAGTTATTACGCTCGATTTGGCCACCATTGCCGGCAAATATATGTGCGACAAGTACATCAACATGCGAGTTTACGAGATACTTACAAATACGTGTGCGCTGTAACTCTTCCTGCTGCCCACTGGTGTGTAATTGTTGGCAGCAATGACAAGTTGGCGAGCACACTTGCAGCTCAATTACTCTACGCTCGGCAAATCCCCCCTCGCCGCAGGTCACCGCCAGCAATCGTGCTGAAATTGCCTACCCTATGCAACTGCATGTTCGACTGCTCGGCATTGGGAAAGATGCACATAAATTACCAATAATTACTCCCGTTGGATAATTCGGTCCATTGCAGTAATTTGCATATGAAAGGTGCTGGCAGCACAAACCTTCTTCTTGCGCTGGGGGGGCCCAAGCATTACCCAACCGTCGTAACTTGCCAGTTACAACCCCACGCGAAAGTACACTAAATTTTCGCTTCCTATCAGTTCTCTTTCGCTGTTGTTGTGCTCGTCGTCGTTGTTGTTGAAATTTATTCATTCACCGATATAACCATTCATAAATCGTCGTCGGCAGTTTGGACTTAATGTCACGTTTCCCAGTTAGCAAAGTTTGTGTTCTTAATGACACGATATGTGGGATTGGTACTATTCGGAGAATTATTTAATTAATTAACCCAAAAGCGATGTAATGAAATATTGTCATCGTAATCGCTATAGCCGAGTTGATTATATCGTAGTCACACGTAAAATGAATCGTACTGTGAAATTAGGTACTCATATATACTTGAATAAAAAAATTGAGAAAAGTATTTTTTATTAAATAAAGCGTTGGTGTAGTTGCAACTGCAAATATCCATATCTTAAAAAAATCAAATCAGAATCAATGGATTTCAGTTCCGCATTCGAAGTTATGATATTTTCATGATATAAACCTTTAATTGGACAACAGAGTGAGTTAAGGTTAGATTAAGAGATCAATTCTAACAGGAATCTCACTTGGATTGATGTGAACGCCGGTCCATTGTGTTATCTAAAACAAATTTGTAACAGATCTTTGAGTCTATCACAAATTTGTTGCATTAAGCTTCTAACTATGTTTCATCCTCGGTCTTCCAAAGGTTTAACACTTGAAGCAGAAAGTGTCAGGATGTTTCCACCTCAACCTCCACCATACAACTATGTCAACTTGCGTTGACGATTTGACAACAAGGTTTTTAATCTTACCGCATGAATGCCTCTTGGACAATGTCTGGTAAGAAACCCTACTATTGCGGCAAGAAGAATTTGATTAAGAACAAATTGTTCAGAATTTCGTTATACTCGAGGCAAAAAGGATCGCAGGCGAGGCGCATAGATCAACTACTATAACGCAAGATGTCAATAGAGATCAAACAAGTTCCTATTTGAGTGTGAGTGGGGCATTGGTGCCCTCTCTAGCTTACTCATCGGCTTTGCAGTAATCAGTGATTCCACTTTGCCCAGGCACCCAAACGGTTTTGATGATGATATAGCTTTATACTAGTTTTAGTGAGAACAGATACTGCTTACTGCGCCTCTTCTCAACCGACATATCCACATATCTCTAATCCATATTTTCCGGCATTTCCTGGTTCGAACTCTTTCAAATGCCCAGCTTCCTTCAGTCTGTGAGTGAACTTCGCCGATAGTGTCTACGGGTGTTATGTGAAAAATGACACTAAATGCTATTGTTGGTGTAGTCCACTATTTAAACGCGTTCAATCTTAGCAAGTTTAACCCTTTCGAGCATCACTCACCAAACGAATACGCAATAGAAGTTTGGGGAGAGTTCCATTTTTACCCTACAACTCCTCCGCAGCAATATAAAGCCACTGATGCATTTCTTACTATATTCTCAATAGTTGGCCTCCATTAAAGCTTGCTATTACGGATAACCCCTAGATACATGTCCACAGGTTGAAGACGTGAGCCTCAAAATGTGGGAGAGACACGTTGAACATGACTTTCACATCAGTTTCCACCCAACTATATTCAATCAAGAGCCCTTACAGAAGGGATCAGAGGAACAAAGAAAGAAAGATGTCAGCTAAGACGTCGGTTACTCGTTTCTTATAAAGAAAAACGTTTGAGCGAGGAAGTATCGGAAGAACGGTCCTATTGGAACAACAATTTTTTTCTGAATGAGACTGACTTAAAAAAGAATCTGTTTCGAGAAAAGTTCATTATCTTATATAATAAACATATCGAGGTGTTGCTGACACAAAACGCTTACTGGGTCTTCAAGCGCGTCTGTTAAACGGTTCCAATGATAAATGTGACTAAGCTTTTGTAGACAGACCGCCGCTGATTGAGACCTCGCCAACTTTGCAGCGAGTTACCGCTTGAGCTTCCTTACAAACATATCTCTCAGCCATGCAGCGCTCATCATAATAAGCTCTTCAACTGCCACAGTTAGCCACAAACAAGATCACATAAAATGGAGTAGAGTATGACGCAGTTGTTAAATCTCTGAAATATAAAACTGCTTTATGAGCGAATAGTAAAAGCGAATGCGAGCAATTGTGGGCAACCAGGACAAAATGTGAGCGGGAGTTATTGCAATAAAGCGAATTTTCGTTGTCTATTCTAATAAAGCATTGCCGTTTAGCCTTTATCAATGCAATTGAGCTAAATCGAATTCGCTGTGGTCACACATACACGCCACATCATTTGTGCTCTGAGTTTTTTGCAATTGAAGAGCGTTTTGGCGAATCTTTGCGAACGGGGTTTATCAAGATGTACTTAAGAAATTAACCCAGCGTCAGCGGCAGCAAACGTGCGCAGAAAATGCAATCAAGCGCGGAAGGACAGCCAGCGTTCAACCAACCGCTAGCGCTAATGCCCAAAAGCGCGCCACAATGCGCTCTCATATAATAGTTGGTTGGTTTTTCCGCCCGCAAGTTAACGTGACACGAAGACCTCGCATTACTAAAGCTTGTGCTTGTGAAAGGTTCAAAACGATTTTTTACAACAATAACAACAGCACATAGTCCATTAAGATTTGTCGTACCTGACTGTGTGGATAATTGAGCCAGCATACCGCAACGTGCTGCGACGCGCATACATATAAATATGAGGGTGGTCCGGGTAACTACCCGGCAGTGGCGTATTGTTCTAGATAGTTTCAGCGCAACTGGAAAGAGTTTCTCTGTCGTTTCACTATCGTTGACGACACCAGGATGCATTGTTACCCATGCTGAGTCCAAAGGGTCGTCAGAACAGTGCACCTAGTCCGATTTTCGTGAAAGGAAGGCTGTTCCATGATTTGATAGCTAATGACAACAGTTTTCACAAAACGCGATCTACATCGCCAACTTGCTTAAAAGCAAACAGTCGACACGGAACTCCAGAAAAAATGCTCGATGCTACAATATTTTAGAAGCTTGCGTCTACAAGGAGGTTATCACTACCACGGTTTATGAAACCTCTTAAAACGTATTTTTCAAAAGAATTAGAGAAATTTTATGGTTGATTGAAAAATATCGAGCTTAAAGGAGTCTGTTTTGAAAAATAAATACTTTTTCGAACATTTTGTTGCTCTAATATATTATTCGTCCCTGGCAGCCAGTGCTGATTCTTACAAGTGGATTAATTATTTATAATTAGTTCTCTTTTAAATAAATAAATAAATAAATATTATTCGTCTTTATTGGCGAGTACTGCGTCGAATACTCTCAGCAGGAGTGATTTCGTTTATTCGGACGACATGATCTAGACAACGTAGCGCCAGTCTCTTAATTCGCTGAGCTATGCCAATGTCGTCGTATATTTCGAACAGCTCATCGTTTCATCGACTTCGGTATACGCCGTTAGCAATACGCAAAATACCAATAAATCTTCCGAAGAACTTTTCTCGTAACCTAACTCGTAACGCCGACTCATTAGATGTTTTTATCGTCCATGCCTCTGTACCATAGAGCAGGTCGGGGATGATGAGTGACTTGTTGAGTTTGGATTTCTAATCTGACGTTGCTGTTGCTGTCAATACTGATTCCAAGAGAGGTGAAATTATCTACGACCCTGAAGCTATGACTGTAAACAGTGGGAAAAACAGCCTCGGATGAGAGACCCACCTTTTGCTCTAATGTAGGCTAAGTAAATGCCGTGTCACCCTCGTATTTGTATGTGTTTGAGACAGCGCTTGTAGTTTCCGCAGCATTTGTAGATACATTTATTGCTTGATACTTGTTTCTATTTGTATGAGCGCATTCTTCACATTTGTGGTTCGCATTTACCGTTTAACCGCGATAGCATCCTTGCAATTTGTAATAAAATAGTCGACGACCGAGTGGTCAGCCGGCAACTGACAGCGAGCATACATGAACGTACTACCCACACGCACACACATAGTTAATAAACTGCTTAAAACTGCCAAACCGCTTGTGCTCTGCTTCGTTCCTTCGTTCATTTCACGATTTTTTCTCACTTCCAATTTTCAATGGTTTTAAGTTTTCACTTTTTGTTTCCTTTCCTACTTCAACATACTTCCGCCAGTTATTTGTACGGTAAGACGGATGTATCGCTATTTGATGACTCTTCGTAATCTCTAGCTGAGCGACGAGTGGCGCTAACGGAGCAGTCGTCACGACGTAAGTCGTCGTTGATGACGTGAATGAATTGAGTTGTAAGTTAAAGTTGAAAGAAATATTTACCCAAGAAACATATTAACCAAGGCGCTAAGGTGCCAAGGTCAAAGTGTTCAGCTTCGGAGAAAACTTTTTCCGAACGTTCCATTTTGTTATTGTTATATAATAATAATTTTGAGGAATGCAGATGACAACTAATGCTTGACCGAGTACTAATCTGAGTTCTTTCTGATTACGTAGACCCGATCCGAACCGTGGGCAGTTTATTTTTGTTCTTGAGTATCTCTGAAGAAAATAGAGTGAACTATTTTTAACCTCCAAAGCCAACAAATTGTAAGGAAGAGATAATAATGTGTTTTTCAATAGGGATTTACAAAAGTAGACATTTCTCTTAAGTAAGGTTTGCATTAAATATTTCTGATCAAACAATGGGTCGAAATTATTACAATTTACCACCGAAATTGAGCGTCTAGTGGAAAATTTTAAATCCACAGGCACCGTACAAAATGTTCCCGTGCCAATGAGACAAAGAAGTGCCCGTAGTATTGAGAATATTGCTGTCTGTTGAGGATGACCAAATTCAGTCTTTCATACGTCTTTCTCAAGCGTTGGCATCTCTGTGAAGTCGTTGTGGCGAACTTTGTGAAAAGCTCTTGGCCCACAATTGGGCTAAGCAACAACTTGAAAATTATCTTAATTTTCATCGATTTAGTAATAAAGAATTTCATTGATATCCCAAATTGTTTTTGTTTTATTTAAAAAAAACTTATTGACAAACCCCTTACATTGTGACAAAAATGTACCCGGGTAAATAATTTTTCAAAAAACAATGCACTTTTCTAAGTTGGTAGGACTGGCCCTAATTACAATGCCAAATAAGTTATGTATGTAAACTTTCCCGGTCTCTATGGGTGGTCGCACTGAATGGTATGCTATTTCAACTCAACAGTAATCGATACCACTAATCAGAGATGTTTTTATCCACAATCAGTGGGATTATGGAAAGAGACTTACGAAGTTTACAGCCGCGATTATTATTGACCCTAGTAATACAGAATTTATGCTATTCACGAATAAAACCAAACAAACTCAGCTTCAACTTCCTTCACTACGACAGAATACAGAAAGCGACCATTTTAGATTTGTCACCGCCAGCCATTGTAGCGTTGTAAACAATTATAAGAAGACTTTAAGCTGACTGGCAGGCCAACGCCACTTGTTCTTAATATGGTTTCTTGAATACAAAAACATTTTCGTAAAAAGACGAAACAGACGAGTTGTCTAAGTCAGAAGTCTCACTTGTTGTAGGGCAACCGGTATACAAGTACCAGATATATTATAAAATATATCGGAGTTATAGACACCTTGAAAGAAGAAATTACAAAATCTTCTTCTTTCTTTACAGACACCGCCGAGCCGAGTTTACAAAACCGCGCCAGTCGTTCTTCCTTCTCACTTATTGGCGCCAATTAGAGATTCCAAGTATAATAAGGTGTTCCTCTATCTGGTCTTTCCAACGGAGTAGAAGTCTTCCACTTCCTTTGCTTCCCCCACGGTTACTGCGTCGAATACTCTCAGAGTTGGAGTGTTTTCATCCATTCAAACGACATGATTTAGCCAGCGTAGCCGCTTTCTTTTAATTTGCTGAACTATGTCAATGTTGACGTATGCTATATCGAGCAGCTCATCGTTCCAGCGAATGCGATATTCGCAACTGTTTGTTTGATGACAGGAGATATTTCATCTTGCCATCGTTAACTACAGACCATTTGCTTCGCTGCTTTATCCAACCTGGAGAAACCGGAATAAATGCGCAATTGTCGCCTTTTCTGAAACCTCGTTTCATTCAATAGAACTGATAAAAATGAATTTAGTATAAATGTTTTGATGAACAGAAAACTATTCGAAAATTATCTCACGTTTTAAAAATATTTCTCACTGAATTGTTATTTTCTGCGTTAATCACACGCGTGAAAAATGAAGAACTGTAAATTGTATTATATTTCCATGAATAGAAACACGTCCCTGTCATTTACGCCATCATACTCAGCTGTCAGTTAAAAATTACGTAATAATAAATGGAGCATGATCTTTGGGACTGACTGAGTACATTAATCTATCTGCTGATATATTTTCACATTTTTACCGTTTTGTAACTCACGTACGAATTCGCTTAGTTATAACCTAAGTAAATTTCATGATGCTGGAAACTTGTCGTGAGTTTATAAAATATATTAATTAACACAAATATTTATGAACATTTTTTAACCTGATCCATTAAATATTCTGTTCATGTGATGATTTTAAAGTGAAGTTATGCCATTTGTTACCATCATACAATTTATTAAACAAAATTGCATTAATATTTAATAAACAAATAACTATAAACTATTTATACGCAGATAATTTTCGTAGCGATGATTATAATTCAATTATCTCTTTCACTAACTTCAATTTAATGCACAGATGATTTTTGATCCTTATAGGAGATATAATTGAATTATAAATGAATAACAACTGCGATTTCCAAAATCTTGATTAATAAATTTGTCGGCATGCAATGCAGATAACGCTCGCCGTTTCCTGTGCTCTTATCGCATGCCATGAAATGCCAACATTTTGCACTGCTCATAAATATTGCACACACATGCATACAAACATACCGTTAAACATATTCAACAATTATAAGTCCGTTGGTTGTAATATTGCGCAGCTTAGTGTTGCAATTAAAATGAACCTTGCTCTGCAAGCAGCGCTGCCACGGAGGTGAGGAAGATGATGGGAGGCGCTCGCGCTATTTATGCGCTCTCAGTTGGTAATTTAGTAAGGCACTGCTCTGCTATACTAAATCAATTTTCTCGGTCGTTTTGTCTGCATTAATAATTCATAGCCAATCTCACTGTCACCTCGAATGGTCGAAATGCCAAGGAGCACTTTCACAATTTATAACATTCCACTTTGAATTTTCGGACGTGTCCTACCAAATTAAATAACATAAATTTTTAATTGAAATTTACAGAGTCGAGCATAAAAAGGTAAGCGTAAAATGGTGAACTCTCACTGCAACGCTTAGAACTGCTGAAGTTTTGCAATCTTTCCCTTGTGTCTTATATACACACAAATACATATATGAATAACAATAACTGTATATATGTGTAGCGTCGTGGAGGCGTTTAATTGTGTATTCACCTGGCAAATAATCAGAAGTTTAATATTTCAACTGGCAACATATTTCAAACTGTTTATGTAGATTTGTGTTTTATGGATAAATTTAAATTTATGTTCAATAATTTCTTAAGATATTCATTCAAGTGAGTTAAGGAACATAGGGCTTTAGTTGGTACACACTGTAACAAAGAAGGAAAAAAAATGTTAATCAAATTTTCCGGGTAAAATGTATTTTGTTAAATTGGTAGGACTGTTCTTACTTACTATGCCAAATATGAGCGATATCTGTCAACTAGTTTGTTTACCGGGAACCTGCTTTTTTTTTTTTTTTTGTTTGCTTGAATATCTTTAAAAAATATTTACGTATATGTCCCCAAAGTTATAGATGGGAGTTCTGAATATTTTCGCAGCTAGAAAGGAAATAGTGACCGAGCGTCTAGCAGATATATTAGCGCTTCGGCAGAAAGTACGACGAGTAGAGTTGAAATCCGGATGTCTGTCTGTCCGTCCGTCCGTCTGTCGGTCCGTCCGTGCAAGCTGTAACTTGAGTAAAAATTTAGATATCATGATGAAACTTGGTACACGTATTTCCACGTATTGGCTCCATAAGAAGGTTAAGTTCGAAGATGGGCACTGCCACGCCCACAAAATGGCGGAAACCTATAAAGTGTCATAACTAAACCATAAACAAAGATATTAAAATGAAATTTGGCACAAAGGGTCGCATTAGCGAGGGGCATATTTGGGCGTAATTTTTTTGGAAAAGTGGGCGTGGCCCCGCCCACTACTAACTTTTTTCTACATATCTCGAAAACTACTATAGCTATGTCAACCAAACTGTATAGAGTCGTTTTTTTTTTAGGCATTTCCATATACAGTTCAAAAATGGAAGAAATCGGATAATAACCACGCCCACCTCCCATACAAAGGTTATGTTGAAAATCATTTAAAGTGCGTTAACCGACTAACAAAAAACGTCAGAAACACTAAATTTTACGGAAGAAATGTCAGAAGGAAGCTGCATCCAGGATTTTTTTTTAAATTGAAAATGGGCGTGGCGTCGCCCACTTATAGACCAAAAACCATATCWCAGGAAGTACTCAAYCGATTTCAATGAAATTCGGTATATAATATTTCCTTAACACCGTCATGACATGTACCAAATATGGGTTCACAACCACGCCTGAAATCTCGATTATCACTTTATCATGCGAGAGTATAAAATGTTCGATGACACCCGAACTTAGCCCTTCCTTACTTGTTCATGTTTACAATTGCTTTTAATTGGCAGGCAAGATAGAAAAAAACTAAACGTCGTATGGAATAGGGGCAAAGTTTATTATCTTTGGCATTAAATTAGCTTCTATTTAAACTAAAAAAAAACTAAGAAAAGTTAAGAATGAATATATTTTTAAACAAATGAAGTTTTTTTTGGTCAAAAACGACTTTTTTCAATTATTACTTTCCCTCCCAAAAAATTTGCAAAAAATCGAAAAATTTAAAGCAGGCTCTCCCCTTAAGTCGGTACTCGTCAGTAGTACGTTGCGATTTTTACAATGGATAAAAATATCGAAGAAAGAACTTGTCTGAAGTTTTGTATTTCTAACCGAACTTCGTGTACGGAATCGTTTCGAATTTGGAAAGACTTACGGTCGAGAAATCATGGATGCCATGCCTCGTCCTGGACAACCTTCGACCTTTTCAGCTCATGAAAATATTAGAAAAGTGAAGGATATGGTGCTTGAAAATCACCAGGCAAGTGTTAAAAAGGTAGAAAGAGAGCTCGACAACTGTCGAGCGTCCGTTTGAATGATTTTGGTATGAAACGCGATCTTGTTCGAGTCGTACCGTAAACAGGGTTCTTTGGACATCTTTGATCGTGCGAAATCCAATCCCACATTCATGGAGAGCATTACTAATTAAAAAATTAGCGGAAACAAAAAACCTCTTAAAGCCGCTCTAAAATCAAAATGATGCTCATTGTTCGTGGTTTGGTGCGTATTAAGAGTTAAGTGTTAAGTATTTTTATTTACCCGTATTAAGGCTTCATTATAGAATACTAATTCATGGATTTTACACGTTGACAATGCACCATCGCACCGAGCCACTATTGTGACCGAATTAAAATCTCCAAATATGACTCCGTGTGATTTTTGTTTGCTCCCCAGAAAAGTTTGTAAAGAAAGTTAGGGGATTGCTAGGTTATCAACCTATAAAGAAACTAGTTATATTGAGATATTAAAACATAAAAACATAAGAATTTTTTCAAAATGCTAAGATGGCAGTTTAGATTTCGTAAAAGATGTAATAATTTGTTTGTATTCGTGTGTAAACTATTTTCAGTTTGCTTTATCTTAATCAACTTGCGGCATGCAGACGAAGAGGTCGAAGGTTCTTTGACTAGAAGTAAATCGTCTAGGATCAATTGCAGTTAATCAGGTAGGAGTTTCGACATATTACTATTCAAGCGGCGTAGGGAAAAGATAGATTTATCTCCATTATTTTGCTTAAGCTGTCTTGAAGGTGGCGGAACGGTATATTTATGGTTCTACTTTTAACAGACTATAGTTGAGTATTTTGATACCTGTATTGCTACCTCGCAACGAAATTTGCGAACCTTCCCTGAGTTATTCTATTTCATCTTCTAGTATTTGAGCATTCCAAAGACCATGATTAGATCATCTGGATTTAAAAAAAAAACGAATTAAAAAAGCTTAAATGGCCTATTACACGTCCAAGAGAATAGTTATAAGAAACTGGATCCTTAAATAGTTATATGGACGTTTGGTGGTTTAGTAACCAGAATTAAAGAAACAGTACAGAACTCGAATTCAATGGAATATACAGATCAGCCTGTGCAGGGGTTACCGGGGTTATTAAGTATTGATCGAAAGCAGCATAATTATTAAAGAATTAATCGATATCTTCAACCAGACTATATCTTCACATGGTTGGAGTTCAGTATAGTGATGGAAAATCAAACACAAAAATATTGTCTATCTATCAAATGTAAATGAATTTACCCCTATACCCAAATTGTTTTCTGTTACGAGGCAAATCGGTATTAATATCCATTCGCTACTAGAAAAGAAGAAAAAACATTCTGTCAAATCTAACCCTAGAAATATATTTCCACTGGTGTTGTTAATGTCGTCAGATCATATTTTCTTTTCATAAAACCTTACAGTGCTTTGGTCTAAACCAATTATTTTGGTCCAGCGGTCGTGGGAGCTGATTGCGGTAGTGCTCTAAGGACATAAATCCAGACTTACTCAATAATAAGAAAGTCAATACAACAACAATATTAGCTTATTGAAACTACATTTCAGTCTCTGAATGTTTTTTGTTATACACATCGTCATAAATCCATATGCGTCTTTTGTAATAACGGTATATTTGGTCATGTGGCACATTTACAGATTTTTATAAAATTAGATCAGCTTCCGAATTCCCATTTCCACCGTTATTACCGCTAAATGTTGAAAGCTATTTGAGGCTTCTAAAATTCAAATTTGTCAACGTCAAGTGGGAAGATTTATGTTTACAGCGTTTCAGTGCGCCTTGTTGTTCCACACAAAAACAAAAGCGTAGAGCTAAGTTAGAAGCTGGAAATACCCGCTAAAGTAGTAAAAATGACAAATTATTATGAGAGACGTAAAAATGTTGCCACAAAAAGCAGATCAACATGTGTGTAAACGCCGTCGATGAGCATATTTTCATATAACTCGGCGTGTTCGCATGGAAGCTCGCAATTTTTGCAAACTTCCGCTAAATTCATTTCCATATGGAAACTGCGTGAATCAGTACGCGCTGCATACGCGCACATGTTTGTGTGTCTGTGCCACATATATATATATATATATATGTACATGAACACATGTGTGTGATTGGCTTCAAAGTTTGACTGACTGCTCCCATCTTACGCATACGTAGAGAACGCTATGCGGAAGCTGTGCATTTATAAAGTCATAAGACAATTTTACGATATCCAGTTTGTAGCATACTTTTCGGCGTTACTTAAGCTTAGAAGTGCGCTCGCAAAGCAATTTGCATACATTTATCCCCCTTTGCGTACTTATGTATGTATATATATATAAATATATATTTATCTATTTTTTCAAACACTTTCCCTTCCAGTTTTTGCAACAACGCTTCATTTCGATAGCAAGAGAACATGACAGCACTACCGGGGCGTATGAGTAACATTCATATCGTACGCATGTGGGGATATCGAGTGGGTGTATACCTACCTACATATTATATAATATCTTAAAGCGCTGCCGTTTTTACAACATTTTGAATGCAAATTGAAATTTCATGCTTGCCGATTGACACCAACGCACATTCGCGTTCGCTTAGTGTGAGTTTGAAGCGGTGCTGCAGCAGTCATTGCCAAGTGACTTCATGGGAATGTCTTTGTGGCTTTTCATATTAGACTAACAATAAAATGGCAATAAAAGATTATGTTAACGGAAATTGATATTTCCAAATGGCACCTTATGTTTAGCTGCTTGTCTGGTGCATTTACTCTACGCTGATGCTAAGTGTTTAAATGAAATTATTTTGGTAATAGGAAAGAAAGTTTTCGCTACTTTTTGTTCTTGAATTCTACCACTCACAATAGTGAATTAATTATTTTTGTCTATTCTCTCTCCAAATTCTTTCAAGCTTACATAATTTTTAGTTAATTGCAAAACAATTTGGAAATTTATAAAGCCTCATGTGCCCTTCACATGGAAAATACCGCTATGTTGGAATCTAATATTCGATTGAGCACTTCTAAGTTATTGTTAGCACCGAAACAAAATCTCCCTAATTTTTTTATTTTTTCAACATCAGTTTTAGAATGCACTTTACCAGATGTACTTTTTGTAGAAAGGTGGGCTATAATAAAACACTTTCGGGTTGAAGCAGTTTTAGGCTGCCCCGGAGTGACGTGGATAAAAATGAGTGATAAAAAATATTCATGTCTCTTCTTCTTCTTTACTGCCGTAGACACCGCTTACACGGTTATAGCCTAGTTAACAACACCGCGCCTGTCGTTTCTGCCCTTCAGAATTTGGCACCAAGATACCAAGCGCATCCAAGACTTTCTCCACCTGATCTCTCCAACGGAGTGGAGGTCTTCCTCTTTCTCTGCTTTCCCCGGCGGGTATTGTATCGAATATTTTCAAACCTAAATATATCTCGGTGTACAGGTTATCGTTCCAATGGATGTGATATTCGACGTTGCCATGGTATAAGATGTTGTCGTCCCTCATGCCTTGCACCATTTTGCAGGACGAGAATAATAAGTGACTTACAGAGTTTGGTCTTTATTCGTCGAGAGAGGACTTTGCTTCTCAATTGCCTACTCAGTCCAAAGTAGCACCTATTGGCAAGAGTTATCCTGCTTTGGATTTCCAGGCTGACATTATTGGTAGTGTTTAGGCTGGTTCCAAGATAGAGGAAATTATCAACGACTTCAAAGTTATGACTGTCAACAGTGACGTGAGAGCCAAGTCGCGAGTGCGTCGACTGTTTGTTTGATGACAGGAGATGTTTCGTCTTGCCCTCGTTCACTGCCAGACCCATTTGTGTTGCTTCCTTGTCCAGTCTGGAGAAAGCAGAACTAACAGCGCGGGTGTTGAGGCCGATGATATCAATATCAGAATAATAATATTCGGCGAAGGAGTCTCTACCCCACCACGAATCCCACATCGAGCTTACGCTCTTTTATATGGCCACTTTAGTAAATGCCACCGGGACCTTTTCGCCTCAGTCCTTGTCCCATCGATCGCATTTCTTTGACGGCGGTGATGTCAGCCCTTATTTTCACGAGAAAATCAACCAGCAGGATAGCGGCACCTTCCCAATCAAGGAAACGGAGATTCCAGATGCATGTCTTCATTTCGTTTGCCATGGTCGTCATCAAATGGGAGGTCTCTCATCCGAGGCTTTTTTTACTGTTTATTGGAGACGTTTTTTACGTTATGGGTTCCAAACCCAGCACACAACCCTGTGTATGGGATGTTACTCCTTCTCACTTTAGCTCACCTTCAATTGGATGTTTTGGTCAAAGGCCGGAAGTCGTGAGCTGCTTGAGCCATATGCAAAAGAATCGGTTCTGGTCACTCCCAAGTGAGTGGTGATCAGTGAACTTTCCCCAGTTGTTTTCTACACACGCGCTGATCATTTATACGTACAGCGTCTAACAATATGGATGATGTGATTTTGGTAGGTTGTGGCGGTCATATTTCTTTACGAATTTGTACCAAATTCTGTTAGTGGTTCGGTAATGTTTGCCATTTTATGATGTCACGTCTTACTTTGGAACAACGCTTGGAAATTGTTCAAGATTACTAAGCAAATTCTCGTTCTCCAGTGGGTACTGCAAGAGCTCTTCGCGCAGCACACAGTCATCATAATGCTCCTCAGCGCGCTGTTCAACGCATAATTGGAAAATTAGAAAAGAGGTCAGTCAGTGTTGGCCAATCCAGATCAGTCGATTCAATGTCATTCTGTTCAGTGGGGTCTCTTTCCGGCAATTTACGCGGTTGGATTTGGCTCCAGATCTGTATAAGATGGTTGTACAAAAATCGAAGGCAACAGATCATACGATTTGGCACGACGGCAATTTTGATCGAAATATCATCTTCTTAGATCAGGCCTACTTCATAACTAGTGACTAGTGAAAGGTGAAGACGGATAGCAACATACAAAATTGTGGCTATTGGGGTGAATCAGATCTTAGTGTGGTTGAAGAAACACAATTGTTTAATGGATACTTGCGATCTAAGAGTAGCATTTGAAAAAAGCAGTTTCGAAAAACATGTTATAGATTTACGTTATAAAGCTGATTGATCTTTTGATATAATATATTTAAGCCAAAGATAAAAATGCATACTTTAAGCCAAAGAAAAACTTTGAAGCCCTAGACTTTCTTAACCTCTTAAGGGTTAATAGACGGTGTCAAAAATCATTTTTGACTAGACATTTTCAACTTTTCTAAAATAAATGAGTTTTATGGCTGGTGCCCCATCAGAGTATTTAACGAGAAAGTGATAATTTATTAGTAAATTCTCCCTTTTAATTATCCAAAATAATTATTTTCTCGGGCATACAAAACAATTATTTGTAACTTAACTGGCTCAGTAATCAAACTAAATTAAAATTCCAAAGTAAAAAAGTTATTACCACCCAGTGTGATGTATTTTAGAGAAAGTTTTGTGAAAATAAAAAAAAGTACAAATTTCCAAACTTAATTTCAAAATTTTCAATAAATACATATAATATATCCGGACTGTCACCTAATAATTTTCAGTTGAAGACTTGTTCATCTGTTATAATAATTATTATTCTGGAAGAAGATAGCTAGAGGCGGATTATATGGAAATCAATTATAATTAAATATTCAAATTCATTATCGAGGTATGCAAATAACATTTTTTACTCTATTAAACAGCTCACTAAATCTTAGCTAGACAAAACAGGTGTCTTCTAGTATATATCTATAATACTTATATTTTATATTTTCTTACAGAAATGGAAGCACAGTTGGGCTCACTCTGTGCCTGATATTGGCACAAACTCTGAAAAAGTATAGGGCTTCTCATGATCTCGAAACTTTCTTAAAAAGTCTGCTCATATTCTCATTTACCGGTAAAGCTGTAAGTGAATACCAAATAATATCCCCATTTAATTGCATTTAAGCGGAAACTCATTCTATCTCTTATTTTCATGCAATCGAAAGTCAGCCTTTACAAGATGGATGAAGTACAATATATTTCACTTGAATAAGAGAAGAACCCGAAAATAATGGCCTCTTTTTCTCAATACTTGAATGAAGGACTTTTAATGTGCCCACCTACACTGAAAACGTGGAAAGGTGAAGACGGATAGCAAACAAGTTAATTACCGTGAGAAGATAAAATAACTATTCATGGAAAAAGGCAAGCTGTTTTCTGGCTGCTAAAGACCACAAAAACGTAAACAAGCTGCAGGACAATTCGCGTCAAAAGGTGCACAGTGGGATACAAATGCAAATATTACTATTCAAATTAGTGGGCCATTTTTCGCGTTTTCCTTAAAATAAAATTTGATTGTGACCCGAAAGATGATGTCACACGATCTTGGTGGCCAATCAACCGACTTAAAACGTGAAATTATCCGTTCACCGAAGTGTTTTCTCAATACATACATTGATTGATGCGATGTGTGGGAAGTGGCGAGGTCTTCTGAAAGCAAATGTCGCCGAGTTCACGAGCCTTAATTCAGGCATCAAATAGTGGGATGTTAAGGCGCGATATTGATCGCCTTTTTCACCGGAATCATTTTTGAAGATATATGGACCGCTGATTCTATCGGTTCACAAACCACACCAAACCATTGTTTTTTCTAGATCCCATTAGGTTGCTCTTCGTTCCAAATGCGACAAATTTGCTTGTTTACACACATTGAGCCAGAAATGTTCCTCATTGCTCGAAAATTTCGAATATTCTTGGGACTTTTCAAGAGGTCTTAGAGAGAAACAATATCGCTAGCAAAGGTCGAGCAGCTTCAGTACTTGAAAAGCTATATTTTAAGATCTCGACGTAAAATGCGCCAAGTCCTTCCATACGTCAGTCCGAGTTATTGCGAACGAATCAACTCTTCACGGTCTTCGCGTACACTCTCAGTTGCCGCTGCTATTACGTGGTCTATTCGGTCGAATATTTTTCAATAATGAATGCTGGGTCTCAAGATAGGTGATGGTATAATAATTGTACTCTCAAGAGGCCGATTATGTTGACCGTAAGTTGAGCGAAGCACGTTCTTTATAGAAATAAATAATTTTTATCGAAATAATGTTGAAAGAATTGTAAAGGTTGTTCCGAGGTAAATCTTTCCTTGATGAAATGCCAAACAATACTGAACAAAAATAACATGACAGCTTGACATGACTCCACCGTGATCCGTCAAAGAAACTCTATTGAAAAAAGTATGTATATCTACTTGGATGACCTGTTATAAAAACGATAACTAAACGTCCTACGTATTTATTAATTGAAAATTTGGCAGAGCCAGTCTAAAGGATATCAATTAACTTAAATTTGATACCCATTATATCCCTTACTGTTTTTCACTTTTAGTAAGTAGAAAAACTTTACGCACTTCTTCCTTAGAAGCTGGCCACTGTGAATAAACGGGCGTTAAGGCCAAATGCCAAGTGCCCGAAAAGGACACTCACAAGAGCACTGTAAAGGATGGTCTGTGGTTTGCGGTCGTTACAGCAAAAGGGTAGCAATATGTCCTTGTAACACTTTTTGTTGGATTTCTTGTGTTTATTTTGTCACAGTGAATTATTTTTCATTTTTCACGTTCACATTCATTGAAGAAGATTTCGTAAAAATAGCAACAAGAAGCTGAAGTTGTTCAAGAAAACGGTAACGAGCAGAAGGACACTTTAATGCCAATCGCTATGAGCATTGTTGTTATTTTTGTATACTTTGTACTTGTTATTTATTCTTCAGCAAACCCCCTATAACATGTTTTATACACAAGGAAAACAAGTCCAACTGGGTATTATTTCTTTGTACTTTCGAATTGGTTTTGTCAGAACGTTGTGTCCGTTCATGTGTCCCCTCGGCGCATATATTGAGTTAGTATTAGAAAATTAGTTGCAAATGCGCCCACATAACTTTCCAATCCATCAACTGTGACATGAAAAGAAATATTCACACTCAACGCTTTGATAAACTTAGCAATCCCGAATCATTGGGAGATTACTGGGATCCAGCTTGAAAAACCATTCTTTGTGATATCCTAGGTATGCCGAACATTTCACGAAGATATGATATTAAGGTTTTGTCAACCAAGGCACTGCCGAGGATAAAATGTTGCGTTAAGGTTGAGATTTCTTCCAAACAACTTTTGCAATTGCTTTCCGCTAAAAGCTCGGACTATTTAGGACCAGGCATCTAGTGCTTAGCAGCAAGAAGACAGTGGAGCTCCTAAATACCGTAGCCTAATGCTATTGAGGCGAGAAAATAATTTCTGCACACTCATCAATCATCATCCGTTTCAATGATTCCGCTTTAACCAGGTGCAAGTCTATTTATGGAGTAGCTCGATAATGAGTACAAATACTCCTTTTTGGGTCTACAATAGGAGAGAATAGTGGGTTGTCTGAAAGGGACTGCGCTTTGGAACAGTACATCTCCTGGTCCAGTGAACCAAAATGTTGGAAATAGATTTAATGGAACAACATTCCCTCTTCAATCTCAACTATAATATGTAGGTTAATATGGGTATTAAATATTTCAGAGAACTCATTTATGAAGCAAAACGAATTGTCTACAGAATCTTGGAAATGGTCGATTTGTTTAGGTTTGGTACTAAGCCTCACAATACAATAGCTGATCTTTAGCTCATTAAATATTTACCGAATGGGGTTTATAAAGCGCAGCCAAGCCCGAGCTTGAGTTACCTTACTTCTTCCACATTTCATTTGTTAGTGCCCCTCTGCTTTTTCCGAGATAACTTTAAAAAGTGCTAGATTTAGTCAATTGCACAAAAGTATCAGTATAATACTATCTAATTCGGATACAAGTATTTGTAGAGTGCTCTTGAAAAACAGAATCAGATGAGGTGCAAGTGTAGAAATATTTTTAAACTCGGTTTTTTTGGATGCGTTGCATCTTGTATGTTATTTTATTTATTACGCTTGTTATCTATTTGGGTAGGATTTTTGAGGCAGCTTTATTGCTTTCTAAGTCTATTATGACGACAATGGGCGCTCGCACCGCTTGCAGTTGGGTTGGTTTGCGATTCGAACGCTCGGTTGTTCGGTGAACATAGTGGCGGCTCTAATTTAAACCAAAACAATGGCATTGGTTGTGGCGTGAAATTGAGGAACAATGCGGAATAGAAAAAAGGCGAATCCTTAACAACTACTTTAGTACGCGAAGGGAACAAAATTTGCCGAAAGCAAAAGGTGGGAAATTTTGCGAGCACGTCTTTTTAAGGCTCCTATTGTTTTGGTATTAGGTAAGTAAATGTGTAATTTGGTCTTTATTTTTTTTCGGTTTAAAGTGTAATTACGTAGCTTGTGCGGAAAGTTAGAGCTTCGAACATACTGGAAATAATGTACGAACTTACGTGGGATCTCTATGTTAATAATTATATAATGTCTTTTATCCTGCGGCCTCATCTCTCATCTCATATAATAAGCTCTGCGAAGTTTGAGTTAATTATTACCCAGTACAAAGGTTTTTCTGGCTATGGATGAATCGAAATCTAGTGAGACAGATTGCATTAGGGACTATGTCTAGATATAAAGGTCATCTAGTTATAAGGTACTATCGGATTTCTACTCAAAACGTTAAACTAAATATTTCGAATGAACAAGGTTAAAGCTCCTTGATTATCATTCCTTTAGCGAATCGGCAAAACTAAATGCCTGTTAACAATTTTGTGATGAGTTTAAGAAGTTCTGTTAGTATAATTAGTAGAATTTATCATTTTTCCTTTAGAGATTATCGCCCTTAGCGGGACCTTTGTACCCGTGAGTTTTTTCAATAGCATATCTGTCAGGTTGACCAATATTTGCGCAAGAAGTTCTCAATAGGAACTAGAGTTCACATATTCGGTTTCTGGGTTCTTGAATAGTTTTGATTCAACTTGGACAATTTTTACTCATAAGGCAGCACACTTCAGAGGCACTATTCGTGCAAAGTTTTATCCCGAAATTTTGAAAGTGGTCGAGATATGGGTTTTCACCTAAATGTAGGCGCTGTCACAACCATCGCCTTATTTTGACCGTCTTCTATAAAACCCGCTCGTACCATCTTGAGTTAATAATAAAATTTAATATCTACGTATTTAGGTACTGATTTACCTCGCTTTTAGTAGTTTTTAAAATAACCATTGTACGGGGAGTGGTCGGGATTATCACCTGATTTCATCCATTTTTGAGGTGTTAGGGAGACCTTTAGGATTTGTTCAGAGCAAATTTGGTTATTATATCTTAACTTTTTTGAGATATGTATATGTAGGTATGTTTGTAAAACATTTTAATGGAGGAGGCCAAGAGAATTTTTGAAACTTTTTACCCAACAGCTGCACCTTTCTACTGTGTATCAAACCGTAGTTATATCTCTTAATTTAGTGCTTGGTTATGACACCTTATATGTTTTCGTTTAATGGTGTTTTGTGGGCGTGGTGGTAAAGCGATGACGGCCATCTACGAAATCATCCTCCGTTTTTTGTCAAAGAACACGTAAACCAAGTTTCCTCAAGATCTCTCAATTTTTACTCAAATTAACGCTTGCACGGATGGACGGGCTATTGACGTACATACATATATGATGCTTTGCTCCAAGGTCTAAATCGAAGCTGAACGATCCGCATAGACCTTAGACTTTACAAGTCCCCTTTGGATAAAGTCTAACGGGAGTGATCACACGATCTTAGTGGCCCAGATTGGCCCAAAACGTGAAATTATCTGCTCACTGAAGAATTTTCTCTATAAATCAATGTATGGAAAGTGGCGCCGTCCTGTCGAAACCAAATGTTGCCGAGATCACGAGCTTCAAATTCAGACATCAAATAGTCGCTTATCTTATCATGGCATGACAACGGACGCCATTGACGGTTACGTTCTCAACGGCTTCATTTTTGAAAAAATATGGATCAATGATTCCAACGCACCACAAACCGCACCAAACCGTTGGTTTTTACTGGATGAAATGGTGGCTCGGATGGTCTTGGCACTTTTCAAACTCCCATAGAGCGAAGCGATTTTGCTTGGGAAGGTCGAGTGTATTCAGTTCTTGCACAACCTGTGATGTAAAATTCGTTGTCGTTCCATACGTTAGTCCACAGATCTACGACTGCTATATTTTCTCCATTGGACGTGGTCTATTCGGTCGAATAGTAGCCAATATTGATTGCTGGATATCAAGATCAGTGATAGTGTTGCGAATAGGACGTTCAGTAGATCGATTATATTGACCATTAGTTGAGCGAAGCAAGCGAAACACATTCTTTACAAAATATAAATTTTCGTAATAAAGTTGAACGATTTGTAAATGCCAAACAATACTGAACAGCAAGAAAAACGTTAACTTCAGTTGCAACGAAGCTAAATACCCTTCACAGGTGCATTTCTGTTAGTAATTATGTGTTCAGTTTGTATGGAAGATATATGCTATAGTTATCCGATCTGAAAATTTTTTTCGGAGATTATATTATTACCTTAAGCAGTAACCCATGTCAAATTTCGTGAAGATACCACGTCAAATGTGAAAGTTTTCCATACAAGAACTTGATTCCGATCGTTCAGTTGGTATGGCAGCTATATGCTATAGTTAACCGATCTAAACAATTTCTTCGAAGATTACATTTTTGGCTCAGGAAATTATCTATACCAAATTTCGTGAATATATCTTGTCAAATGTGAAAGTTTTCCATACATGAACTTGATTCCGATCGTTCAGTTTGTATGGCAGGTATATGCTATAGTGATCCGATATCGGTAGTTCCGACAAATGAGCAGCTTCTTGAAAAGAAAATGACGTTTGCAAAATTTCAAAACGATATCTTAAAAACTGAGGGACTAGTTCGTATATATACAGACAGACGGACATGGCTAAATCGACTCAGCTCGACATACTGATCATTTATTTATATACTTTGTAGGGTCTCCGACCCTTCCTTCTGGCTGTTACAAACTTCGTGACAAACTTAATATACCCTGTTCAGGGTATAATAATAAAATGACAGCTTGACACGACTCACGTTTGTACCTCTACTTGGATCAAACGTTATAAATACGTAATAGTTACGCTATATGGCGCTAGAAAGAAAAGATTTGAACAAAAAAAAAATTCCAGAGATTTTTGTGATTTTTCGAGGACATATTTTTCATCAAAAGAATGTCAAAAATATGGATAAAGAAATTTGAAAATTTGAACTGTACTGTCAACAATTGGACCGCAAGAAGCGGAAATTTAGAGTCAACAGGAGAGGTATTGTTTTCTAACAAGACACCTTGTTTTCCTTCTCTGCGGATCAGTCAGAGTGTCAGTCATTTCAGTGCAGCCTCTTTTAGACAAGCGAGTATTCTCTCCCATATTAGAGCGGCAATACTGGATGTTTAAAACCAAACAAAAAGTATTTAGTCCCATTATCGAGCTATTTCACTCTCTGGAAACTGATGATGATCGATAAACGTGCAAGAAATGACACTCTCGCCCCAATATTATCAGGTGGGGATGGGATTGACGTCTGTTTTTAGCCCGACACTACCTTATACCACATACATCACATTTAAGTTGAAGCTAAATATTTTAATGAACAGAAATTGTAAAAGTGGATTTCATATCTTCAGTGAATTTTTCGGCATATCTTGTAGAATACTGAAGATTTAAGTTACTCGGTGTCTTCAATGCAGATATTTCTTTCAATGTTGAATGGGCCCATTTGCTCACCTAATGACTCACTTTATACACAGATTGATGGGATGATGTCATCCCCACTCTATATCTCGGAACTTCCTCAACCACCAAATGGAATTTCCTTCAACTCATATGCAGATAATTGTATTGGTCGAATCTAGATAAGTAGTAGTTAAACTGTTACAGTATCAAGAACGAAGTTGCACATAGGTCGCTCTCGATTCTCGCGGCAACTCGAGCTCTTCGTCTGCAATGGGTGGTGGTTTGACGCCAAGTTCACCATTCACTGAGAGGGAATCGGTGAATTTGTTAATGACTCCACGGTCAATGCATGTCTGCTGTTTGTTGCGTCCGAAGTCTAGTCGGCGTATTGTTTTATGTGGTCGACGTAGTTGAGGCAATCGGCCGTCAACGACCCGTCGAAACAGCAGGTGTCCAGATGATCATGCAACACTAATGTAATATTTATTATAATCGTTAATGATTTATTTCAGGCTACCATTAACTCGCATTCATTTAGCTAAGTATAGCATAGAGTTATAAATATACTTGTACACTGATGGACTAATCCCAAAACCACATCATCGTAGATAGCTGCAATGCTGAAGAAAAACATTGATACGGTTGTTCATCCTCAGACTGTCCGTGGAGCGCTTAATAGTGCTGGGTACAATGACCCAGTTTGTCGCAAAAAACCATGATTAGTAAGATGAACCTCAGAAAGCGGCTTTTATTCGCAAACGAGCACGTAAACAAGCCAACGGCCTTTTGGGAGAAAGCTATCTTCTCTGACAAAAGCAAATTTTGTCTATACAAGTCAGATGAGCGAGTTTTGACAGAAATATTCACCCAACAGGTGCTGGAGTTTTGGTGTCGATTGCAGGTCAGCATCTTCTTAAAGAAAATTAAAAAACAAAAAACGCTCAAAAATTTGCAATAGAGAACGACTACCACTTTCAACATGACAACGACCCCTACCATACAGCAGAAATTGCTCTACTCTGAGTATTGTGTAACACTCCTCACACCTTGAAAACTCCACCTCAGTCCCCCGATCGAACAATAATGACACCACTTTGATTAACGTTTGAGAACCCTATTTCATCAAAAAATGGGCTAAAGCTAATACTTCTTGAAGAGTGGATGAAAATTAAATCAAATGTTGCGAAAAATTTAGTTCATTCAAATACAGAAACTTTTACAGGAAGTTTTTACAAATAACGGTAAACATATTAAAATATATTTTCTTCGCCGATAATGAAATTTTATGTAATATGACGGTGACTTTTGTAATATATATTATAGTTGAAGTGAGTAGTTTTTAAATTTTTGTTTTTGTACAAAGCCTACTTGCATATATGCAATAAAATATGAGAGCACAAAATCTTTTTAGAAAAATGTTTTGATACAGATTCTTATATTTTTTCTAATGTCAATTAACTTAAAAAATGCATTACTTAATATAAAACAAGAAATTTATGGAAGAAAATCTCAAAAATTATCTTGACAAAAGTCTACATACAGTAAACAAATCACTAAGTTAGTTCATTGCGAAAATTTTACAAAATGGTAGTTATTAAGACGTTTTAGTATTAAGTTGGGCCCCCTTTGGCATCTATAACTGCTTGAAGTCGTCGTGGCATTGATTTTGCTAAATTTGTCAACTCTACAGACGTTATGCTGTTGCAAGCTTCTAATATGCGCTCTTTGAGTAGAGCAGAGCTCGAAATCTGGCGATTCCTACTTTAACGCTAAAAAATTTCCGAGACCTGTTCAAAGATATTCAAATCTGGACTTTTAGGTGGAGTGTTTAATTGCCTTGGAGCGTAAGAAAGCAACCGTTGAACAATCCAACCGGAACCGAGCCCCAAATTACCCACCGAAGGTTTCAAATTATGTTCCCACAGAGACTTGTACTTATAACGATACATTTTTCCTTCAATAAAGGCTAAATTCCAACTCAAAATGCCGCGACCGGTCCCCAGACCATTACGCTGCTGCTACCGTTCTCACAGTTGGCACTACGTTGTTCGGTTCTACCGCAGCGTTAATTTTCCTCCAATCTCCAGCTCTTCAATCGCTACCAAAAAAGTTGAATCTCGTAAATAAAACTTTTTCCCAAAAATCCATCTCCTTTTCTTTGTGTTTTTTGGCGAACTCTAATCGAAGTTTCCGGTTTTTTCAAAAATAAGTGGTTTCTTGCGTGGTGTTCTACTGTGGACCCGATTTTCGTTTATACTTCTTTGTATTGTTCTTGGGTGGATACTCTTTTGCGACGATCTTTTTGGAGCATTTATTTTTGGAGTTTTGTCTACTTCTTCGATAATCAGGCTGACATCTCTACGGGATAGCTTTTTCGGGCGGCCACTGCTCGGTTTATTTTCGGTGGAACCACTATTTTCGAAGTTCTTTACAATTATCGTATTGTTGGTCGGCTCAATTTCAAAATTTTAGAAATTTAACCATATAATTTTTTTTTTTTTTTTATCGCAAATTTCTAATATCAATTGATATTTCTTCTAGTGGGGCCTTTATAGCTGTTTAAGTGTTCAAACCAAAACTGAATTCAATAAATGCTAAACAGAAAAGGGCTAACGGTACTTTACCGTTAGTATGGGCTTCGTACTGTATACAGACTTTTGTCCACGCAATGTACGAGTTTTTCTTCCATAAATTTTTTGTTTTATGTTAAATAATGATTTTTTTTTTTTAGTTCATTACTAAGAGAGTAAATATTATATATAACTGTATCAATACATTTTTCTAGAAACTTTTTGAACTCTCATATCAATGAAAATAGGGGGTGTATGTAGACTTTTGTGACCCACTGTATAGCGGAACCTACAGCAACAAAATCTTCCATACATTATTCCTTCTTGTTATTAGTCTACAAGATATGTGTATTTCTGAATTCACTACTCCTTCATCACAAATCAATGCTTAGGGCAGAGCTTTAGGAAAACAGAGAATCATTTAATTATTAGACACGTCATTGAAACATGCATATTATATTACTTTGGTTGAGGGTACTTTGTTGATTGTTCGACTTTATTATAATTATTTCATTATAAGTAGTTTAATTAAGGTAAACTAAAAATACAAATGAAATAAAATACATAAATAATCATGGAATATTATACACAAAACGACATTGCTTAATAAAAAATAGCACAAAATACTTGCAATATATAAAATGGCAATAATAAACTTTGCCACTCTAGCATTATGAATAGCGTGGTTCAATGTAGTTATTGTAATTATTGTAATGTTGACAGCAACAGCAGTGGACTGGAACAGCATTTGTACGCGTAAATATTTATTGATAAACATAAATAAATAAATGCTAACGTTACAGCACTATCAAGTAACAATTCATAAATAGAAGAATTTTATCGAAAATGTTTCATACTCTAATCTATAATCCAATCACGAATTGTGCCAGCCGATTTGTTTATTTATAATTTACATTTTTGAACCGGATCGACAATACATACGAACAAAATTCGTCCGTATGTGCGCTTTCAGTATTTAAACAGTGATCAATTTCAATTAACTGTAAAACCGTTAACTGTGATCTATTTTCTATTTATATTAGAGTAATGCATTGTTTGCATATTGAAAATGTTTATGTAAATTTAACATTAGTGCAGATATTCAGCTTGTATGCAGCAAAAGCTACTAAACACAACTACATATATACTTTTTAGCTTAACGGTTAGGGAAAACTATGTGTCTGCTGTATTAGCGACACTTAAATACACAGACAAATATCATGACGCGCTTTAGAAGCACTGTGTGGATATCTGCGCTTTGTTTGCGAGTTTCGTTTAGCGGGGGGTTGTGCTTATTCAATACTCAATTGGATTGGGTTCGCGAGGTTTTCGCGAGTACTTTAAGCCCAATGTATCACTGATCTCGTCAATGACATCTAGTGCATTGTCTAATTGTTCTTTGGTATGTGCTGCCGATAGGCAGTAGCGTATACGCCCCTCCATGATTGGCGTCGCCGGAAAACCAACACCCACGACAGCGATGTGGCGTGTTGTCAATGTGCGTACAACGGCACTGTAAAGATATATCACAAATCGGTTAATTATGGTAATGCACAAGACGCAAAAATGTAGTCGAAACTTACCCGATTTTTGAAAATAGGTAAACCAACATGGGCACTACCGGCGAGTCCTCATGCCCGTACGTAATTACACCCATTTGTGCTAAGCGCCGACGGAAATAGCGTGTATTACGCGCCAGCTGATTAATCTTCTGACGCCCGATATCGGTGCCATCCAAACCCATTATCATACTCATCGAAGTGTAGATCTGCTGGGCAATGGGCGGTGACATGCTACTGGCATAGCAATGTGCATGACTGTTTGTGCGCAAATAGTCGATTAAACGCTGTAAAAACAATAACGCAAACAATGCAGGCTTAGCAAACACGAAACACTTTCAATGGCACACACACGAGTGTGCTTACCTTTGAGCCAGCAATATAGCCGCCAGCACTACCGAAACTCTTCGTGAAGGTACCCATCAATATGTCGACATCGTTAGGATCCACGCCAAAATAATCTACGGCACCACCACCATTCGGACCCATTGCGCCAATGCTGTGTGCTTCATCCAAGTACAAGTAAGCTTTGTACTTTTTCTTTAAAGCAATAATCTCTGGTAAGCGCACAATGGAACCCTCCATACTGAAAACACCTTCCACCAAAATCAAGATCTTCTTCCATGGTTTACCACCTGCTTTCGGATTGCCATGCACCACGTTGTGGCGCAAGACACGTTCCAAGTCCCGCATATTATTATGCTTAAACACTTTGGTGGTAGCGCCAGATAATCGCAGACCCAAAATAATCGAAGCGTGATTCTTTTCGTCGCTCAAAACCAAACAACCCGGCGAAATGAGTGCTGGTAAATTGAGCGCATTTGTCGCAAATCCCATGCCAAATACGATCGCATCTTCTACACCCAAATAACGTGCGGTCAATCGTTCCAAATCCAAATGCAGTTGTGTTGTACCCAACTCTACACGTGACGAAGTTAAAGCTAAACCCATTTCGCGTGCGGTCTTTTCAGATTGCTCCGCGCACGGACCTTTCGCATCGGCAAAACCCAAATAATTGTATGATCCCAGGTTTAAACAACGTGTTTCAGTGCCAGTAAACTGAAAACTCCACCCATAATCCTTCGTTACACGATCCTTGAGTGTTACCTCATCACCAGGTACACTGCATATGGGACGATTCCAACAATCGCGCACACGTCGGTATACATAACGCGAGTAGAAACTCTCGAAGGCATCATAGAGTGTTACGTAGCCATCACGATTTTCTTCTTTTGCGACTTTCGGCACGAAAAGCAACTGGTTTATATAGCCGAGTATCATAAGCAAATAGAAGCCCAGATATGTGAGGCAGGCAGTATGAAGCGGTACTTCCTCGAATGACGTCTTGGTGGTGTGCTCCTCAGCCAATTCTTTTAGTTTTTTCGCTGGCGTGAGCAACGCTTGGCTGCTGTTAGGGCATACTTTGCCTTTCGCTTGTTGACAGGTCGTGGAGTTAGTGGAGCAATTCTAAAAAAACGACAAATTCTCTACTTATTATTAAATTTCATAACCTCAAAATTAATTTGCCTACAAAATTAACACTGATATTTAACTTGATAGAGTAGTCTTAATATATGTGTTACATTTGTTTTGGACATGCCAATATGTACGTATGTATATACTGGTGGTCACATAGTTAGAAATACATGTTTTTATTTAATAAAAAGTTTATTTTCTTAAATACAAATATTTTTTACAACTTTAAGTACAAATTTTTTTGTAACCTTATTCTAACTCACTTATTTATAGAAAATCTAACGAAGAAATTGTTTCATAGCAACACCCCTGAATAAAATACATTTAGGGACAATTTTTCTTTCCATCTGATCGAAACATTATTTAATCAAAGCATAGTAAACCATTTATTTCGGGTCTATGACAGTCGGGTCTACGAAAACCGGAACGGACCCGGATTTTTATCCGGCCAAGGACTGTCAACTCGGCTACTCGGCAGAATTCTGCCGTTATAACAACAAGGACAACGTTTATTTCTCTCTACTCTACACTTTTAGTCCAAGTACTTGCAAATGATAATTTTTCACAGTTCTCCAACAACTATTTTTATGACCAGCGTTTAAAAATTTAATAAGTTTTGTTATTTCAATTTGAAGATCTAGTTAGTATATACAGATTTACAAATTTTACTGCAAGTTACTATATAGCGGCAAAAACTCAAATTCAAGAAATTTAGCAAGCCATATATTAAAAAAAAAAAAAAAGTTTTAGTGCTTTATCGCTAAAACAAGTGCTACACTTTTGCACCTGTCATTATTTACCATTGTAATTTGCACCGAATCTCAAGCGAAAACTAAATGATAAAAACTTTGAACTGAAACGCGTACTTTTTTGACTTTATTTTGCGCTTAGTTATGTGACCAACAGTGTGTGTTACTCAAAATGAGTTATAATGTGTTATTGATGTGGAACCAAGAAGACCACAAAGGTTAAGTAGGGCGTTAGTTTTGATATATTATTCAAGGAAATGTTTAATAGTGCAGAAATCACCGACATTTTTCAGTTATCAATAACATCATATAAGTATAATCAATAGTAATTGATTAAATGAATGTGGTTCACAAGGTGATAAGGCACAATTCCGATTTCTTTGGCGCCGCGATTTGAAGGTACTATTGGAAAGAGGAAGTCCTCCTGATTAACAAATATATATACATATGTATAAGTAATGTTATATAATAATAGTGTAAAGTATACAAGTACAGTACGAAAACTCAAATTTTGTTTCAATATGGGTGCATGGTAATCGAAAAATATAACTACTTTATATTCAAAACACAATTTTAAATATAAAAATATATGTATTGTCACCTAAAGTACAACACAATGTATCATTAAAAATAAATGGAAATCGCTGACAGATATAATAACCAAAATTTATCCATTTTATAACGAAAACTAAAATTTTGTTTCAATATGAGTGCATGAACCCAAAAATACAACCACTTTATAACAAAAATTCAATATATTTTTTTATTTTTAACGCAGAAAGGAGTACTACGCGAAAGTGCTTCAGTCACCCCGGGTATTCACTCGGCCAGGGTTATTTTTTTAAAACGCGACCGAAGGCCGTCAACGCAGAAGGAGAAGAATAGTATAAAATTGTATTATATAAAAATAAAAATGTTATATTACAATCATATAAATATTATAATATTATCACACGATTTTACTTATCAGTGTTTATTAAATAAAAATCACATATTATTCATATATTCATATACTATGTATGTATATATATGGAAAAGTGTTCACATTTTCAATTTTAGCTTGAAAAATCTTCTTAATCGTTTTTATATGGAGTAAAGAAAACAGAATCACTCGAAAGTACAAACAAAGAAAACGCTGAAAAATACTTCACTTTTGGTTTTTAAGGTGTGGCAAAGCTCTTTTTCCTCGTAAATACACTTGTGCTCACATAATTAAGCCACTGCATAGCAAAACTACGTTTCTGAAAAT
>NW_017536074.1:385917-454588 GCF_001853355.1 Bactrocera latifrons | reverse complement strand
TAAAATTTACCTTTAAAAAACTATAAGTACAATAAAGTTTAAGTACTTTCTTTTAATTTTGTGAAACTTTTTTTTCCGATTTATCAATAAAATTMAACTTTTATRWATTTGTACACCATAACGTTTATGTGGCTTAATTGTGTGAGCACAAGTGTATAAACACGAAACTTATCAACCATAAATTTGATAAGTGATTTTTAAATTACGAAATTTAGCTGAAAAACGTGAAAAAATTAGTGAAACATAGAGAAATAGCATGTTAAGAACAAATTATTTTAAATGTTAAACGTGAATATTTTAAAAAAATATTAGTTATTTTTATATTATTTTTGGATATTCCTCCTCTGGAGAAGCTCCTCTATCCGTATATACCCCATTTCTACGGAAATTCCGTTTTTTTTTTTACCCCTCCGACAAAGTAATCGGAATCGTGCCGGTGATAACAACACAATTTGTTTCATGTGTGGAATACAATGCTCGCGACAGAATGCAAACGGCATCTGTCAAATATTACATTACACACGTTCTTATGAGCGGACCTATTTTGATAGCTGCACGACTACACGACGGCAGGCCGGGAGTTGTCGTTCTCGCTAACTTCAATTTTATCCTATATTTGCCAACGACAGTAGAATGGAAGACAGAGAGATGAGGTAGAGTGGTGATGCCACTAATATGTAAAATGTGAAATTACTCAGAGATCTAACAAACCTGACGTTATTTTACAAATAAAAGCATACAATAGCTCTGTTACATCATTTATAATAACAATTAATAATTTAAAACAAATAAATTTACCTATTTACTTATTTTTTGCTTAAAAATTTCACTTTGCACAAAATATTAAAATTCCACAACGAAATTGTGTGCATGCAAAATGGACAACTGCGTTGTTTTGTGTACATGGCGTCCATTGTTATGTTGCTGGCCTCTCACAAACGTTCATGTAGTAGGATTCACAACGCCATCTTCAGTTCACTGTCGTGCTGCTGCAGTCTGTCGCGAGCATTGTGTTCCTCACATTAATGTTAATAAAAAGTATAAAATAAAAACCGGGTTGTTGCAGTTTTTTGAGTGCATGAGTCATTGAAGTGAAGTCACACGAAAAAAAGAGAAAAATTATTACTCAACAAGTTTACTTATCTCAAAAGCGTCAATCTACTGATAACAGCTCAATTCAAAGATAAATTTTGCAATGCATAAGAAAATAAAATTTATCTCTAACCAACACCACTATAAAACGCGATAGTTTCATCATGGTTCCATGCTTTCATACCGGTTTCTATAAATTTCGAACAATTCTTAGAAAAGATCAAGCCACTTTCAAAATACTTGTGATGTTTCTTTTTCAAGCAAGAAAGAAAGGCAAAACGAAAAAAAGAAAATGTCAAAACATTTGCATTCCACTATGGGACATTGGGAAGCGGCAAACATAAAAACACATACAAATTCTAAAACAATTATAAATGATAATTAACACTTTTTAACATTTTGACGCAGTGAAGGGCGTGACATACATACATAAGTATGTGCAAACATACAAGGCAATATCACGTCATTATTCCAGCACATGTAAAAGCGTGCATATTTACACATTTTGGCCACCAAAATTCCAGCTATATCTATAGTATTTTATCGCTTCACAATTCAGCAAAGAAATCAACGGCGATGCATATCACGCAGTACACACTCTCACGTAAATCAATTACCGCTCACATGTACGCAATAATCTACACAAATACTTCCCTTAATTTAAAAATTTTAACTTATGCCGATTTCTACGATATTAACACCATAATGAGGGCAAAAACTATTTGAAGTCAAAATGAACTTATGAAGAAATCCAAGTTACTTTTGTACCCTACCTTTAGGCAGCCATTAACAGGCTTCGCTTCTGTCTCATTAGCCTTGAAACCATTTTTACGCGCACGTAGATCTCCACTACCACAATTGGGCATATCCGCCACTAAGTTTCCTTGCATTTTGTCGAAATAATTAACAAAATCCCTATTTTGCTGATGTTCTTGAACAACTCCACCGTTGTCACCGTATAAGTTACCCATTCTACCTTCTTCTTAACACTAATTCTAATTTATTCCAATATTTTAATGCCTCCTTTACATTATTGCATCTCGGTATTTTCGCCTTCGCACAAACCATAGAACGTACATACTATATATCTACGATATAGCGGTTCTGCCAATGAGTGTGAATGAAAAAACTATATAAACAAATTATGTCGTCATCAGTGCTTCCAAGTTGTAAATAATAGGGAGGATTGAAATTCCAATAAAGTAAAAACAGCCTACACGAGAAGAACAGTACTTTGACATGAGTGGGACTGCGGCTAACAACTGCTACATAACATATTACAACTGAATGATTGCGAAATTTTATGGAAAAGTCGAAATAATGACTCCTTAAGCGATCACGTTATTGAAAATACTATGTTTTTATAGAACTAAACATTCATAAACTGATATTAATACTGTAGACATAACCGAAATATAAAGGAAATACAAATTTAAATCCAACAAATATATATAACCTAAGAATTGCTTGAAGATAAAGGAGATTTAGATACTTTTAGATACCTAGGGTTAACTCGGGGATATTTTAGAGAATTTTTCGTAATGACACAGTTGAAACCCCTTTATTAAAAAAACATTGTTAGTTGAAAGCTTTTTTTTTTATAAAAAAATGTGATATATATAAAGTTATGTACAATTACGAAGAAATTTATAAAAATGAGGTAAAGCAGCAGTAATAAGATGTTTAAGAAAAACCAAGAAAAAAATAAAAAATATTAGGTTTAAAAAAAAATAACTCTCCGGTATCAAAGCATGTGTTGTGATGAAAACGCTTAAAGTTTTGAAATCTTCTGTAACACCAGAATAAAAATAGTCGAACCATCGTCGATTTTGCTCCAATCGGCTGAAATTCTGACACAACATTCTTCAGATATTATGCAATCATTTAATACTCAAAACAGACATATTGTTTCCTTCAACTCCATTGAAGTACAGAACCATATTTGCTTTGGAACAAAAAATTAAAATGCTGTTGTCGCACAAATATTTTTCTTAGCATACAACAATATTTAATACATGTTTATCCTTGGCATAAGATCAAAAAATATTTAAAATCTCCATTCCTCCCTTAAAATATTCAATTGACATTTTCCTGGTTAGATTAAAGAATGGAAGGCAGAACATAGTAAAACTTTGCAATTATTTTTTTTTAACGATAACTTTGTACTTCGGTAAGTTTTGATTTATGTATTTAAAAATCCAATTTAAATAATGTTGCAAAATATATCTCTTACAATTCCAGAATCAAGCGTCCTTCAAATTTGGAATTGAACCAATTTTATCTGGCTAATTGGAAAGATAAGCAAAGAGAGTGAATTTTAATAAACGTTCTCTGATATAGGTTTAGCCAGAAAAACGCTTTACCACACTGATTTCCACACAGCTGAGCATAATTTTTCCATGAAATTCGGAATCAAAAAGAAAACGCGTAAGGAAAGCTTTTGGCCGCACAAAAAAGTTTTGGAAATGTTTAAAATATCTTGTAAACGAACATTTTCAACTCTATTTAAATAAACAATTTCATTCATTTGAGAAGTATAGAGTACCAAAACTGAGCGCTTTAGATTTCACCTGCATACGAGGTAAATATACAAATAGCAATAGAAATTTATTCCAATTGACCGACTGCGCTACTGGAGAGGAAGACACAAACTTTTTGGAAAAACGAGTTAAAGCGAGAAAGCAAGAAGAGTGTCATCGCCAGTGGGCAGTAAAGAGCACCCCGGTTGCAAGAAATCTTACGTACTTCCTCTACATTTGTGTTTCATTTGCAGTTTGTTCTTGAAATTGCAACAACGTTGGGGCGAGTGAGCTGGAGAAAAATTTATTCCGTGAGTTAGTAAGAAAAACCTAAAATTGATTTGCAGTGAAAATATAAAAAACTGATTAAAGTGGCACGCACAGAATTGTCTCAGTGTGTCAAAAACAAAACAAATGAAGTAAAATTGTGATAATTAGAAACAATTCTGGAACGGAAAAGTCTGACTAATAAGAAGGTATAAAGTTTTCCATTGGGAAAAATTCGAATATCTACGTAGAAAATCAAAAGATTGGAGAAAAAATTTAATTGACACTTTGAAAATAGTTACCGACAAGCTGTTAGTGATTTAAATTGAGATCAGTCCAAATTTTATTTAAACAAAATGGATTTTAATTTTGCCGATTTGAAGAAGGAAGCAGCTGCTACGGCAGAGGATGTGTTTTCTCATACTGCAGATGCAGCTAAGCAAGCAACAAATGCAACATATGATTTGTTAAGTGGAGGCGGTGGACGTGCTTCGACGGGCGCACAAGATGATAACTCACACACAGAACACTACTTCGCCAACGAGCAAAAGGACATTGATTTTGAACATGTTGACCCCCAAGCATTTGTACAGCGTATGTCTGCCGGTGCAAAAGAGGCGCAGGAGCAATTAGATGCCAAGTTCGCACAACACACTAACGATTTTGATGATTTTCTGACCAATGCATCCAAGGATTTGCACTCCTTTGGATCACAACTACAGCAAGATACGAAGCAGGGCGTACACGATTTTATGAACGCTGAACGTGGGTTATTTAGTGGTGCCGGTGACATAAACAAACAAACCGTTGAGGTATCAGCACCTACAACAGTTCCGGTTATATCAAACAAACCTGCTGAACATGCTGTTAAAGAAGGTGATTTACTAAATTTCAGTGTCGGTGATGCCGCTGAAAAACATGCTCCATTGCAACCATTCGAAGAAGATTTTGAGACACATTTTGCACCAACTGCACCAGCAGCTCCTGCACCAACAGTTACAACGCTATACGATGACGATCTTGCAATTGGCAAACCTTCGAATTCTGCATCGGCTTCCAACAAAGATTCAGATACGGATTCGCCTTCTTTGTCATGCAATCCGTCGCCGGCAAAGAAGAATCCAGTCACTGCTGCATTAAAGGAACAGGATAATGACAAATTTATATCTTCTGAAGATTTGCTTGGTGATTTCAAAGACGAGCGTACTGCAACGCCTGACTTCCAAGTTAGACCAGAAGTTACTAAACCGGCAGTTCAGGTTAAAACCACACCCGGGTCGGTGCCTATCACTGATTTAGACGCGGAAGAAGAATCCACATCACTATTTTCACAACCCAAACACTCACAAGTCGAGGAAATTAAAGAAACTGGCAACTCTAGTACAAAATTTTCAGCAACTTTACCCGTAGCAAGTGCTACAGCTGCAGCTGCACCCAAGCCAGCCGCAGTTAGTGAGCCCATCGCTGCTAAACCGCTCGCTCCGACAACAAGCAACAAAGATACAACTGAAATAGTCAAACCTAAAACAGCGCCGCCAGTTCCTCCAAAGGAGAGCAAACCATCCCATCAACAGTTGGATCAACCAAAAATTGTATCCGTCGAAGAAATATTCTACAAATATGGATTGGGTGAGTAAACTTTAATATTCTAATTAGATTGTTCACTTCACTTGTGTTTATGAATAGTGAAAACTGAAAAATTGCATATTTTTTAGAGACTTACATACATATTAATTTAATTTTTACTAGAAATTTTGTTCTTTAAATAACAATTAAAATTTAAATAACTTAAAATAACAATTGAGTCACCCATTTTCAATGATTGCGTTAGCATAAGTAACCTGTGGTAATTTATGTACACAATTTACACATATTATCGTATCGATTCATACGTATTTGCTCAATTGATAATTTCATTTAAATTCAGTCAGCTACTTTGCGTTGATGTTTTCGGCATAGTGTACGCTGCTTCAGCCACGTTTGCGGCAACACACACATCCAATTCATCATATATGTGTATCGTGTGTAGTGTTAACTCATTTGCAGAAATGATGTCATATGTTTCTAACCAGTTGTATTCGCACTTATCCCTCCGGAATTAACCAATGTCATTAAGGAAGAACCAGATAAGCAAAGAAATTTTAATTTCTTTTGCATCGACATACTTTTCTTCACACAATCAATGTGGGAGCAGCAAGGTTAAAGTCAGGTGCCGACCGGCAATCGCAAAAAAAAAATGCAATTTTCGATATTTTTATATGTATTAATTATACATGTTTTTGTATATCTTATGATTTTATCACCCGCTATTTACCATTCCGGCATTGCCAGTCATTGCGCAAGTTTTATAATATATTTATTATTTTTATTTGCATAGTAATGCCGATGAACAACGCCGGCATATGACTCACTTAATATTTTCTTATTTTATTTTAATTATTTTTTTTCGGTTGAGTTTTTTTTTTATTATATATTGCTTGTTACGTTTCTTTTCTCAATCGGTTAGCACTGCCTTTCACAAGCAGTCATGAACGGGCTTAAAGGCGGCCGACTAAATGTAGGCTGTCTGCACGGCAACACGCACAAGCATGCCATTCATTCGGTCCAGTTGGTTTCATTTTAAGATTTTCATATTACTATGTTTTATGCACTTACATACTATACATGTGTACATGCATTTATGCACTTACATACTATACATACATATGTACATGCACATATGTATATACATAAGTAACTAATCAGTGCATATTCATTGATTTCATCATGCTACTTAATATCGCATGTGTAACTGTATATATGTATGTATATAGATCCTTCTATTCATTGCCACCAAATGAATGTCGGTAATGTAATATGTAAAAGCTTTAGATGAATCAGTAAAGTAAAATTAGCGGTGCTTATATGTACATTGCGCGTCATACGTATAAGTATAGAAGACAAGGCAGATTAGCAATAGATTTGGACGTGGCTAAGTGTGCTTGCGCGTTCGTACTAATCCGTAAGCGATAGTTCTGAGCTCGAAGCTATGAATGAATCAACAAAAATTAAAGAAGATCTACTTAGTATATGTGTCTTGTAATAACTCCGTTTGGTAGTGTTTGGTACATAGACTATGAGAAGATGCATAAGGAAATTAGAAGAGCAGTTCGGCCTAAGCCTACAGAGAGACTTAAATATACATACATATATATTATATATACTATACACAGGTGCATCTACTTGTTGTTTTACTGTCTTATATAATGTATTTCTCAACCGTTCCCACGACAGTCGGGTCTACGAAAAACTGAACGGATCCGGATTTTTACCCGGCCAAGGACTATCAACTCGGCAGAATTTCTGCCGTTACAACAACAACAACAACATGTATTTCTCAAATGATGTTACACCAAATATGGTGCATACTATAAAATTTTTGTTCTACGTGAGGTCTAATCATGCTTTTTTTCCAGCTACGCTTACTGGCCATGGCACACCATATGTACGTGTGCGTGCTTGTATACGTAGATTTTGTAGAATAGCGCACAATAAGCATATCATACCAGTATATAGGCGAATATGAGCAACTACATACGTGTCCATATTGTTAGTCGTGTACTCATATTTTATAATTTCATACATTCCTGCAATATGACGATGACTTGGGTAAACTCGTTAGTTATTATGTGTTATTTATGTGCGCACTATGTATTAACTGATCTTCTGCTTTCCTCTCAATTGTCTGACTTATGACTAGAATTCAGTTTTAAAAGTGTATGTGTAGAATAGCAAAAGCAGCCATATACGATTAAGTTTGCGAAATTTTAATGGCCATCAAACAGTCCAAAAAGTAGGGGGAAATTGCAAAACGCTGAAAAATCGTTTAGCTCTCTTTTTTGGTGTATTTTTGCTGGCACAAAGTTTATTGGTCTTTTATATTGGCTAATGATGATCTAAGTGGTATACAGGGTGTGTAGTCCTGCAGTAGTTGCCTATTTAATTCAGTTACGAAGCAGTATGTTTCTTAATGAAGTTGTTTGTCCTTCTTTCAAAAATGGACTCAAAAAACTTTGATTTTTAGTTCGAAGAAAATGCTCGAAAGTGTTTTAACAATTTCATAAGTATTTCTAGAGTATTATTGTGAAAAATTATTTTAAACTTGACATTGCTTCCTTATAACATAAGACTCAGCATTGTTAGCCTTCACTTGAGTTCTTAAAATAAACTTCAGCGTCAGTCTGATTGTATACCCATCGGAAGAATGTGTTTTTGTTATCTCATTTTTTAATTGTATATGTTTTTATTTTTAAAGCACGGGAATTTTCTTTGTCTGCCAGAAAATGCATTTAGTTCGATGCCACTTGGTATGTGAAAGATCGCGTTGGGCTGGTAATCGATTGATTGATCCTCTGTAGCTTCGCTTTGGTCAATCACTTTTTTGCGGAATTGGAGAGAAATACTCTCCGGCTAAAATTAGCTCATCGCAATGTAAGATTAATATAATGAATGAAAGTTTTGAACATATAATAAACAATAAAAATAAAAAAATAAAAAACAATTAAAATTACAAAAAAAATAAAATTATAAATGAAACTCGAAATTCGTAGTACAAAAACAAATTAAATAAAGATCAAAATTTAACATACAATTATTGTTAGAATATCCAATCTCTAAAAACACTAAACAATATTGAATAAATAAAAGTAATCTTACAACTAAAAAATAAATAAAATTTCAATGAATAATACAATTGTATATTTGATATACAAATTTAATAAATTAATATAATTGAAATGTTAAAATTTGTCACGATTAGTGCTCATACATTTTCAAAAATTTTACAATAAACAAAATAAATATAAATAATTTTAAACGATATTCAATAATCATATTCATAGATTCATATTAATAAATAATAAAAAGACAAACAAATGTAAATAATTCAATGAAAATATTATTGGATTAAGATTTTTTCAAAATATTTGAACCAAAAAAGATAAAATTTAGTTGAAATAATATTTACAATAGCGTTGCAATAAAGTCTATTTTTTAACTAAAAATATTAAAAATTACAATAAAAATTAAAAAAAAAATTTAAATTTTATTGCATTGTGAGTTAAATTCTGAGGCGTAATAAATATATTACTGACAAATTGTTATGAAGTAGATTGTCGAAAGACGACGTAGTTTTTGGCAGTTTTTCTGACTCGTCATTTGTCAGGAGGCATTAAAAAGGGTGTGGTGCCAGCAAGTTTCCGCTGTAAGTAATCCTATAAATGCCCAATGTAGTCATACATATACTCTAAGTAAAGTAAAAAACCAAACTTTCAGTAAAATCAACTCGATGCACTAGAAAACGTTATTATAGCTCAATGAATGAATAAAAATACATATTTTCCATTAAACTCCGGTTTTTATATGCATTTTCGCTGGTTTCCAAACACTGAGCATGTGCCAAATATCGAACATACGCGCATAATCCACCTCTCGAGCAGCGCATGTTGCCCACTATTCACCACACTGCACACCACTGAGAAAATTGTATTAGTTGCTTGTAACCATCATAACAGAAATGCAATTGCAGAAAAGTAATAGGAGCAAAAACTCTACATACCTAGTTGAAAATCGATATTGTAGACATACACTGCACGAGCATCCAATCAACCAAACTTAAATACAACAAAACCACCAATGAACCGGAAGCCTTTTCACTTCCCTGCTGTCTACTTTTATGAGTTCAAACGCCCAGCCTTTTCGCGGTTATCCAAGTTATTAAACGAGGCAGACACCGGGTCTTGACAAATATAGTATATAAAACATATACATATGTACACATTTATGTATAATAAATAAACGCGGAAGAAAAAAGGAAAAGTACGTCGAATCTGGAAAGTCTCCAAAGCGAATGTCATTCGTTATTGACGCACAGGCAATGCGCAGGCCTCTCCTGGGCTCATTGTTGTTCTAAGTAGCAGGTAGTGGTAACTTTTTGGCAGGACAAAGGCGAATAATTCAGTTACTTGCGTGTTGGCAGCTCAGCTCAGAGTGAGGTAGTTTGCAAGACGATTTGGTGCAGCGAAAGCTAATAGCGGATATTTTATTTATTTTTTTAATGCGTACAAACCGATAAACGATAACGTTCGAAAATAATCTTATACAAAAACAACAAAAGAGTGCATAAATTCAGTATTTACCTTTTCAAAATCTGACAAAGTTAAAATATATGTAAATTAAAGAATTGAGTACGTAGAAAAAATTCGAAAACGCAGACGTAATACAATTTTGTTTTGCTATTATTGACAGTCGACAGTCGAGGAAATTTTACTTTTTATTCGTGCTTGTACAAATGGGTTTTTGTACTACGTTTTAGCGTGTTCATGTTTTTTTAATTGTGCTACAAATTCTTTTTTAACATTTTAAACACAAAGAATAAAAACATTTCAATAGTTAAATCTGTAGAAGTTTGAATAAACGCGTCGGCTGAAAAATGGATTCGAATGGAGAAATTGCACGGAATGGCATTTACAAGCAACATCCATTGATTTGTTCACTTTTAGATCCCCGTAAGTGCATTCAGAACTACTTACTACACACATACATACCAACATTACATTAAACATATACAATACCTGTACATTATATGCTTTGCCGAACGGTTCTCTTTCACACAACGCGCTGCACTTCCATAGCTACTCTACTAATCTTTGTATATACGAACATACATTCATATACATGGATATATAAATGTATATAAGCCATGAGCCCATCTTTCCCAGTACCTAACCTACATTAAATAGTATGGTGTATGGTGTAACAACAATTAGTACACATACTAATACCTCATTCGTCTCGTAATGCTAGCGGTTTTTTCTTTTTTCGTCAAACCTTTCATTCTTTCATTTATTCATTTTATGTTTCCTCATCTTCTTGGTGAAAGGTTTATAACTTTGTTCTACCCAGCGTAATTTCTATTTAATTTTCAATTCCATATTTGTTAAATATTATAAATAATAGTATTTGTTACAACAAAAGCTTTAAACATTTTAAATTTAAGCAGCTTAAACAAACATTTACTGACTAGATGGAAAATAGTTGAGTTGAAAATTAAATGAAATCTCACTGGTGAAATGTGTAGCAATTATTACTAAATATGATATCGCTATTTTATTCACATATATATAAAATTCATACTATACATATGTACGTGCATATATATAATCACTTTCCTTTATTACTTTATTGCTTTATATGAATTTCTTTTTTCTCACCTTCTTTATACTTAAATTAATTGTTTCCAACACACATACACACATACATTTCTACTAACTTTAGTCAGTATAAGTAAAAAAATCAATATGTATATTTCAGATGCCTGGTTCAAGCCGGAACGTTTACATCCACGTGGTAAGTAATTTTGCGGCATAAGGAAATGCGGTCGGTGACTAAATGAAAAATCGAGAAAATTTTTCAAATTGCAAATAGTATGTGCGAATTTAAACACCTTGTGTATGTATGTATATTAGTTCGGTTTTCCTTTATTGAGAGTGAATCTTGTAAGGAGTGCATATGTACTATATACAAGTGTACATATGTATATTTATTATCTTGAAACCTTTCTTGCTCGCCTCGACTCGACGATGTATACTGCATTTGGATAGAAAGCGTTTTCCAAAAATTTCAGGAAATCTGCCAAGTTTACAGTCCTTGACCAGTTATGACTGATTCACTCACAACTTTTGCTTCGCTTTGCATTAGAGATTTGACGTAGTATGAGTTCGTCCACATCGACGCGAAGCAACACAAAGTAAAGCAAGTCTCATCTTTCTATGCTTTGTCAAACAATAGTAGCCAAATTTTTATTGGAAAGAATCACGGAAAGCAAAGCGTTCCTTGTGACATATTCTTTGCTTTCTTCGCTTCGTTTTTAAAATATGAATTTCAAGTAGTGTGAAATCCGAATGGGTTACAGCTATGCTGGTCCTACTGTCTTTCAAGTGGATAATTCAATTTGTGTCACTTCTCGTCCGTTCTCACAGCAATATTTGACTGATCACTACTTATATGCACTCGAGAATAATAATCTACTGAATTTATGTTCTCATTTGTAATGCTCACTTAGTGTAAGAAGAATATGTATATTTCATCATGTATATTCATGCTTCATTTATGTACATATTAATGTATATTATCTATACAATAATTACACTTTATCTGGAAATATGTCTGTCGAACTACAAAGTCCGTATTCCGATTCAAACTAATTATTCTACCACTGTATTTCGTTTTCTTTACTATCTTACTTATCATTCTGATCCTTCGGCGCACCACACTTAGCCCTATACATCGAACAGTTCTCATAACGCAGTTTACTGTTAAGCGCCTAAAAGTAGATACATATGTATATAATACTCACAACGGATTTTGCAAACCATTTTGCATATTTCCTTATGTAGCTTATTCAAACAAAAAATAGTGGGGTTATGTAAGCACATAGTGCCTAGCGATCTAAAGAAAGCATTTACTCGACTTACTAATACATGTACACATACATGGATTGAGTTCTTTCAACTTGCAACGTATGGAGGACTTATTTTTTCCTCCATTCTTCGGCTTTTTATTATTATTTTTTTTTAATAACCCAGCACTTTTGGAAATCAATTGGTTGAGTGCTTGTTGGGCGCTTGTAGTTCGGTGCCTTTTTCGGTTTTTTTTTCTTTGCAGGACAACGAGACTTTTTGCAAGCTCATTGTTTTCAATTGGCACTTTAAAGAACACAATCGTTTTGAATTGCCTGGGTCATTCGATGGATATCGTTGCAATGTGGCACTTTCCTTTTATTTTGCCCGGCTGAGTCAAGGTGACATGGATTAGGCTAATACTAAATTAAAGTACTAAAACTAGTTTTTCATTTTCATTTTTATATATTTGAATGAGTTGAAAGCTTTTATAAACCTAAAATTTATATCACATGCACCAAGAATATTTACGTGCATGTATTGAGTTCAATGAACCACAGTTGCAGCCGCGAATCCGCAGGCTTGTCTTTGCCGTAAACCTATTTGTTATTTTGCATGTAAATCGCTTCCGTTGGCGCCACCTTTATTAAAAGGCTTTGCTATCCTGCCCACAGGATTGCATGAATCTTTTATTAAGTTCTAAATATATACCTCACCACTGCAAGAATAACAAGAAGAACGTTCTTTAGAGCTAGTCAATGTCTGTTGACTTTGTGTACAGTAAACTATCGTTTTACACACATATACATATAAAGATGTATGTATGTAGCTAGGAATTTGCAAAAATATTACGAATTAAAGTCTTGAGGGCTTTTCATAACAGGGTGAGCAATTTTTTTATTCAATATTTTCAATATGAAATATTCACCGTGAAAAATACTCGTACATGTGTTCAAACATATATACATATATATGTGTAGATAAAAAAGTTATTTATCATCAATTTGCTGGTAAATAGAAGAGAGCTGACTGCCACACATAACCCGCAAACTAACGGCGTATATTGTGAAACAGAATCACTGTACTTTTATATACTATGGTATATATGCGCTTATTCATGTACACTGTCTGTATGTCCACTAATTTTATAAGGCAAATATCATTGTGTCACCCTGCACTCAAACATGCACATTTATTTATTTAATTTTACAATTATACTTTGTCGACGACTGGCTTTCCAGCATGCTTTTTTACCCGCTCAATTGTCTCATTTTTTACCTCTATCCAATTCGTGGCTGGTGACGTTGGTTGCATTCTACAATGTCGTTGTAAATGCACAACAGGTACATACCTGAGCCATGAAGCTCCGTAGTTTTTTTTTTAGCGAAAATTATCTATATGGAACTCGCGATGGATTGCTCTTAATAGTATTGCATTCAGAAATAATTAAATAATTTGGCGTAAATTAAAGGCGATAGTTGTTATTTTTTATTCTTAGCTATTGTTCTTAGGGTGCTCACGGAGTGGACGCTCAACGCCGAGACGAGCGTAAATTCGCGTGTGGTGTAAATGGCAAAATGCACTCGACACCCTTAAAACCAATAAGTTAGTTTTCATCTTAAAAAGTACATATGTTAACAGCCAAAGCCTTACTACTAAACTGTGATCTTTTGCCCATCGCGTCCACTCAGATGAACTCATTTTCTACTTTATATCAAATACTGTGTATTTAACTATTTAACCACAGGCTAGTAATCTGCATACACCTACTCCCACCAAGCTTTCCACCCGAACACTTCTATCTGTCTGTCAAATGATATTTTATTGAAAGTTTTTCTTGAAACGAGTAGACAGTTATGTAGACTCTTATTTACATATGTATGTACTTCAAAACCCATTTATGGGCATCGCATAATTTGACTTGCTCACCCATTGAGCAAACAAGTGCTTTTATTTATGCTCGAATGATTTGTTCTTCAACAATCTGTCTTCATTGTAACAGTTTCTTTTTGCTACCCACGCAACATGCCACAAATGTACCAAGTACAAAAAATATATTAACGGAAAATATTAGTTGCCATGAATTTTATAAAAATAAAATTTTTAGCCGTTATTAATTCTAAAAGTTCTGTGAATATAAAGTTAGTTCTGACAAAGACTGTAAAATAAATGTAATAATATATAATCAATTTCAAAAGTCTGGTGTTTTTCAGATACGAAAAACATGAACTACATATATGCATACTGATTTCTTTACTTAAGTTAGTCGGCTTTGAAACATTTGGGCGAACTTTAAACTCGACGTCTAATAGATGCAATTACACAAAGTAATATTTATAGGTTATTTTATTATAACTCGTCCATTGCATCAACGCTATTTTTCCCACTAAGGAAATATAGTTTTATCTTTGCACGAAATTCACTTCACCAATAATTGAAAATTAGATGAAAGTCATGAAACCTTTACAGTTTTATAGCTATAGCTAATATCCTGAGGCTATGATAGAAATTGACCGATTTCACCAAAAACCAACGATTTTTCAACCCATTTGGTACGGTTAATTTCCCGTGTAAATGTAGAAATGCTAACAGCTGACGATTTAATCAGCTGATGCAATGTTTATTTCATGCTGACTTTTTTCATTTTAAAATAAATTTAGTTCGTTTCAAGTAGAGCTTATTTTACATTTCGAGCTTTTTCCAAACTAAATAGATATTGTCTGGGCATTTGTGCATATTTATGAAAATTATGTAAATCAAAATAATCGGTGTTATAAATTCAAATATCATAATTATTAAGTTGGCAATTATTATGCACGCATTTGCACAATTTCTACAACAGCAAAATTACATGAAAATTTAATTTGAGTAAAAAATGCCATGACTGAGTTAGCAGATAAGCTTCACAATTCAGAATTGGATCGGCCATAACTGTAGAAGGTGTTGGGGCCTATTCAATACAATTTGACAAACAAAGTTTATGGAATCGTTTGTTGCCGTGCTCTGTATGGTAGAAAATTAATTATCTATAATACTTAACATAAGCGTGCGACAATCCCGCAAATAATAACGTCATTTTTATAATGGGCAACAGCAAATCAAGTAATTTCCTCAACTCTGAAACTGATCGTACAAAAAATATGTTTTAAGTGAAATTGTTCTTAAAAAAGTGATTACATAATTTTCAAACGAGATTTGAGCGCCAGCATTTCCAATATTTGTTTCCATCATTTGTTTTAGGCTGCGCAACATGCATTCTCAAATTCCACCTATTATTATATAGTATATACTATTATGTCAACCTTCAATATTTTGTAGCAAACTTACCACCTTTCAAACATCAAGTTCGGTCTATTTGCGAAAATATTCTAATTGACATATAATTCAATTCTCACACGTATTGAAATACTGAGACGCAAAAGTATTCTCAATCGAATTATTCAGGTTCACAACACCGAAAGTCTCACTGATGGGATGAGATCATTTTTTATTTGCCCTGTTTGTATGTAATTGAATTAATTGGCACTTTGTATTTACGAAAACGGCAGCGAGGAACATTTATTTTGTTTACTGTACCATTTTTGTACGAATATATGTAAGTACAGCGATAAAAAGTGAAAACCAGTAAAATACAATTGCAGGAATGAGGGTTTAAGATAAGCGAAAATGCTAAAAATAGATTTCGCTATGCACTTTCTCACTCGCATTCTGCTCTTATCTTTTATTCACGACAAATAATTGTATAATAAAATTGTATTTATGCATGCAGTATTAAAAATAATTCTGAAACTGTCTAGAATATATTAAATTCTTTGTAATGACATGAATATCCTTTAACTTTCAAATTAAAACACTTTTTAATAAATAAAAAGTTCATAACACTTAATTATGAACTTATATTTGCTGAGCACTGAGTAGAAGGTAAATTAACTGAACTCAATACATACACATGTATATTATAAATTCAAGAGAAATGCAAGCTGCAATTGCACCGATGTTATACTTGTAATACCCTTCACAATAAAAGGAGCTTCCGAGTACTTGATTTTGAGAGAGAGAAAAGACGTGTGCAAAATTTTATGTCTCCAAAACTGAGCGTAATTACCAGTGGACTGCCGGCCGGGCATGGCTAAATCGACTCAGCTCGTCATTTTTATATGTACATTGAAGAGGGTCTACGATGTTTCCAAAATTCGTGTACCCACAAAGTCAAACTTTCATAAATTAATTATTTACAAAAGTTTTTTTTTAATGTACCTTTAGAGCGCATTCAGACAATTTTTGTTGCAACAACTTGTACTTTATTGGCGAGTAGACGACGAAGAAAGGCGAGGAACACCGAGTTGCTCGTATTCAATATAGGTTGTCTTGTTGAATTCTTACCATAAGTTCAATTTTAATGAAAAGTTTCAAAATCTTGACATCAATTGTTGAGTTGAGAATTTCTTAACTTTTTTATTCGAAAAAAGAAATATGTAAAATTTTACGAACATTCAGCTTCGTTATAAAAACCATACATTTTCGAAAAATATTCGTCATTATATTGAATAATATCGTTTATTAATCATGACTTTACCGATGATTGGAATTCAAATATAATCTGGCATCACTGCCATCGAACCTTCCATCGCTTTGAACTTGTTCGTTGCTGCATTTCAAATCTAACGAGTTAGCTGCGAACATATTGCCAGAAATAAAGCACTCTAGATATAGCAATTTACAATCGTCCTGTTAAGCTCTTTAGAGAGCTGACTCTCATTTCTTAATTCATTCATTAAATGTTGCTCGCCTCTCAGATGCCTTATGCTCATATAGTTTGTTCTAAACAATTCTCAAATAAATTCTATTTGTTTCATCTGCCACACTACAATGCCTCAGTCAGTTATGTCTATATTATGTACGTTAGTTTGTATGTTAAGTTTTAGCCATTCCGCTTCAACGTACTTTCGTCTAATTATAGCTTTTCAGGCATTGTCGTTTTTCGCACGCCGTCCAGTCGACCTAACAAGCATGACATTTAAGTTTTTGTTTGCAAAACCATAGTCGACTTTTGCAAATCACATTATGTACGCAAGCATCTTTCTAAACATACATATGTATGCTCTTTTATATACATACATACAGTGCGCGCATTTCGTTTAGCCGAATGTATTTTTTTTTAATTTCTACCACTTAAAGTACAAACAAGAAAATAAACCTTTTACAATTAATTCAATATATATCTGTCTCTTATACACATCTAGATGTGTATAAGAGACAGCTGTAGTAATATTTTTTCTAAAAAAATACAAATTACCTCTTTATTTCTTTGTAAAATGACTTTTACCACCTTTTCGGCTAAACGAAATGCGCACTGAAATTGACACTGATTACCTCTTCCACTCAAATTTTTTCAAGAATGATTTATGTAGACTAATAACATTGAAAAAATAAATGGTTACGAAAGCAAAATGCAAAATATTCGCAGAAAGCATAAAGTACCGTAGCAATTTTCAGAATAATGTTAAATAATACCAAAAACTAGCCATTCGGCTAAACGAAATGCGCGCACTGTATGTACGTAAGTTTTTTGTGATGGAAATTATTATGATATGTGCAAATTAGGCAAAACATGAGCAATTAATGATCAGCTGACATTCTAACCAACTATGACGATATCTGAAATCTCTCTTCGGAGCTTTATTAACAAGTAGTGGAGTTTATAAAAAATGTTACTGAGAAGCTACAATCAGAATTTAAAAGGGATACTTGTGATAGTTTCCGAGTAGTATGCGTCGAAAATGCAGGTTCGAGAAATGCGTTTCGACACAACAACTGATGGGAGAGTTTTTTCCGCTACTTAACCAATTTAAAAATATCGTTCCCAAAAAATAAGGTGACATTGTATTTATTTTGAAAATTCTTCATTTATTCTTCCAAATCAATTTCATCCCCTTCAAAGTAATCCTCATTAGATGTAGTACATTATGCCAATCTTCGAAACACTGGTTGTAGTCACTTTCCGGGCTGGTCTTCAGTTCCGTCTTCGCTGCGGCTTGAATATCGGTGTCCCTGGAGCGGTCTTTTGAGCTTGGTGAACAGCCAGAAGTCGCACGGCGCCAGATCAGGTGAATACGGTGGTTGCGGAACAATATGGGTTGAGTTTTTTTCGAAATGATCATTTAATGCAAATTCTTTGCTCAACAAATTTCGACAACGCAAAACACGAAAAACTCACTTAGCACACTAATGAATATTTGACAAAACCTTAAGTGTTCTTTAAGACAAAAACAAGAAAAAACATTAAGCTTAGAAGCTACGAAGCTATATGTCCTTCACACATGCATTTCGTATAGAAACTATCAGTATAACTAAGGCTGCACCGGCCAACGGCTTGCTAGTCCTATCTACCCACGAAATTTAATATAAACAACCTTCAAAAGAGCTTTGTAATGATTCAATCGGTCAGTTTGGTATGCCAGCTAATTATACATTAAAAATCCCCATTAAATTTGAAGATTCTGTGTTTTTTTTTCTTTAAAAAAGTAGGGAACCTCGCATTGGATCACCCTTTATAAATAGTTCCGAAAAATATCATACTTACTGTTATCTTTTTAACAAATAAACATATTGTCAACATGAGTAGGAAATATTAACCCACAAATAAATGATTTATTTGAAGTAAAACCAGTACGTGTGACATAATGCTTTTGAGTGTGATATTAACATTAAGATTTTACATTTGAATCTCAATAGGTTATTCATATGTAGTAAATATCATTTTAGAGAAACTAAAATAGCTAATAGTAGTTCCACTGAATCCCATCGGGATATATAAAATAGCTATAATAGTTTCATTTTTCTAAAGAGCTATGATAATCATTTATTAACGTTGAGAGACAACAACGTAACGTAAAATAATGTAGCTTTTAACAAAATGCAATTCTCCACTTATATTGTCAATATTATATTGTGTGCAAATTTGAACTTTTTGGACTTTTGAAACATTTTCCTTCATAGAAAAAATATATAAATAATTTCAGACTTTTTTTCAGTGTTGCTTGACTTAATAAATAAATAATTGAAYACTTGTGTATTTATACATACATACAGTATCGGACCAAAGATTTGCAACTCGAGCGAAGTTCTAGATTTTTTTTGTCTTACAATGCCATTTTCCTTCGAATTGCTTTTTGTTTTCAAATTTACAGCATTGAAGTTACATATTTTGCAATTTTTATCGCGACCTTTTTTTATTTTGCCGGTTATATTTGAAAACAATTTCAAATGTATGCCGATGCGCCGCGACAAAACAATTGCAACTCTGTTTTGTTCGTTTCGTTTTCTAACGGTATTGAGTTTGAATTAATTAGAATATTTACTGAGCATAATTTCTGTTCAGAATTTTTGCGAAAATACACTTTTATTTAAAACTTTTTTACAAAAAAAGTAATGACTCTAAATAAATTCGGTGAAGCACTCCGATGATTATAATAACGGAACTTCTCAAAACGAAATTTCTATAATGTACAGAATTTGCAAGTAAACAATTTCACGAATAATTCCGACTTTTATCAGGAACCAAACTGTCGAAGTAGTGCATCGTGTACGCCTACCAAGAAAAACTGATGAAAAAACTGACAGTTCAATTATAAGAGAGGTAAAAAGAATATCCATTTTAAAGCGCTCCGCAATTGGTAAAGGAGCTTGGGTTACCAATCTACTCAAGAACGGTCGCTCACCGCCTAAATAACGCTGATTTACACAGTTGCCGACCAGCGAGGAAACCGCTTATTAGCAAACGCAACCAACTAAAACGATTGTGTTCACTAAAAATCATCTAGAATGGTCAATAAGCCGCTTCATCGTATTAATGGTAGCATGGATCGGTACATTTCCAGAGACATTATGGCATCCGTAATCTTGCCACATGCTGAATGGGAAATGCCACTTAAGTAGGTCTTCCACCAGGACAACGACCGGAAGCATATGGCATATTTCTTAAAATCGTGGTTACAGAGGAATAAAGTGGATGTAATGGAGTGGTCTCTACAGGCCTACTGATCAGTTTTTTCAAAAGGCCCTGGAGGCATGGAGAAATATACTCCAAAGCATAGTGGATAACCTCATAGCTTCAATGCCGCTGCGATGCAAAGCAGTTATTGAAAATAATGAGTTTTCTACAAAATACTAAGTTTTTCTTTTATTAAAAATAGTGAACAGTTTTCTTTGAATTGCAATGGTTTTGTCTTATTGAATATAGATGTTATGTCGATTTTTTGTATATATTAAACAAATAAACTGAAAAATATTATTAAGTTTGCTTTTTTTATCTTAATTAACATCCAATATTTAAAATAAAATTAAAAAATAAAATTCATTATCATATTTCAGTTGCAAATGTTTTGTCCGATACTGTATACGTATACTTATATAAGTATGTAGATAACCAACCGCAGTCGCGAAGATAAAGGATAATCACTATTGAAGCAACAGCTGTTGATAAGAACCCTATAGTAGTTGGTATTTCTAGTAAAAAGTTGTTTCTCGAATGTTTCTAACCTTCTACTGCAAATGTTGCACTTTGCACTACCTAATATGCAAACATGTTGATAAGAATTGTAAGCACAGTACAGTCAAAATAAACTAATCTTAATTTCAATATTCGAAGAAACTACAAATTTATTTACTACCTGTGCGCGAAACTAAGAACTTGTACTTTTTTGCTGTAGGGTGTACTGTATATGTCTAATACCGATTGTTGTTGTTATAACCCTACAATGCATTGCTGATGTTGCATCGCTGCTTGCCCAGCTAACCGACTATTTGCCGTGATTTCGCCGTCAACTTCAATGAGTGTGTGCTCTCTTTCTTTGTTTGACTCTTGGCGCTCAGGGATGCCATAGTCAGCTGCTGCACATGTGTTTCTCCCTTTTGTTGCTCTCACTACAAATGTGCATACGTGCGCGAATGAATTCAAAACCGGCCTGCACGGTTGGCTTCCCCGGTTATCTTCTCTCTGTGATTGACTGCCTGCCTAGCATCGGTGCATATACATTTTAACATATTTTTACTTGTAATTAAATGCATACGTATGTGTGTAAGTATGTATTGTATGTTTACATTTGCATTTACAAGTAACCTCTTTATTTACACAAGGGTACCCACATATAGCGTTTGTAAAATAGAAATAATCGTAGATGTAGTACAACAATGGCGTGGTTTTGTTGTTATTACTTGGCTGACAGTTAAATGATCATGCACGATATGAGTATACATACATACATATATTATATAGATTTATGCCCTTATAGTTTACTTACTTGACTTTGCTCTTTTCTGTTCCCTGCTGATCATTAAGTAGTACTAACACATTCGAAAAAGTATTTTAAATCAATTGCACTGCCGAACAGAATCACAATTCGTGGCGAACGCCCAAAAGTTGTCATCGCACCGCTCGTCTTGCCTTCGCGATGTGTTCATAGCGCACCTACCTCCCTAGTCACACCGTGTCGTTGTCGTTGCCATATTGCAATTATTGTTGTTACTGGTGTTGTTTTTGTTGTTTTTAGGCATCTCCTCAATTCTGTAACCAACCCCTGTAGCGTATATTTGTATGCTTGCCTTGTTGTTGCACACGAGTTGCTAGTGTGTGTCGATCGTTGTCTGGCTAAGGTTCGCGTTCTAGTCGTCGGCTGTGCGTGGTTCATGTAAGATTAATTTTTCGAATCTCTTAAATTTATCGCAATTGTAATTGAGGTGATTTCCAGTGATTTAATGCAATTTAGAGACAATAATTTAAAAATAATAATTATAACTTGTTGTGAATAACAGGTCTAGTGTTGCACTTTGGAGTAAGTTCCACGAGGAGCTATGTAAATGTATGTGGCGTAAAACGGCACATGTCGAATAGCAAACAATGAGCTGCAATTTTTAAAAACCCTATTTTCCATAAAAAAAAAAGCCTGCGAAAAACGCTTGAAATAAATCAATTACTCGGAAAGCCATCATTTTTGGCGTGTTTCTATGCTGACATTTTGTCAAAACTCGCTTGTGTCTATTTTAGAAGAAATCATCTTTGTTGTTGGCATAAATTATGCGATTCCGCTGCGTACTGTATATTCATATTACGCTTGTATTGTTTCCTCATGAGCGGAAAATAGTGTGTACGAGCTGTTTTTAATATAGATCGAGCCAAGCGAGTCCACTCGCTGCCCTTCAGTCTGCCACAAAACGAAACGAAGGTGTACGCACACATAGTTTACACGACAATCGACGAATATTTAAGTAAAAACGATAATTATTAAAATGAAAATATAAATAATAAAATTTATTCACTCGGAATTGTAATTTATAACTAATTTTGTATGCAAATTTAATTTCACATTAATTTAGTAGCGAGCAAAGTGATTCTGTCGCTGACAGCCCTTCAGCGCTCCCTAAACTATGCATCACCAATATTAATTATATAACTACGTTCGTCGTTCACTACTCGTCCAACCCATTTGTATATCAGCCGCGATCGATTTAAACCTCGCCTATGACGTCTGTAGGCGTCACTTGTGTAAAACTGACAACCTTTGTTTTTGTAGCATTTATGTTTGTTGTCTGCAGTCCAGACGTCGTTCTTTATCTTTCCGCCTTAGTGGATAGTTGATAATGATATGTGTTCGGGTTGCCGTAGCCGTCGCGTGCATCAATCGTCTCTTCCTACAGCAGACTTATTAATTTTGCTTTCAGTTTTAATAACACTCTCAGCACCCGCAGTTGCGTTTAGATTCCGGTTGATTTTAATACTTTTTCGAAATTTTCGGTGTTTTTCTTTCAGTATTTAGCTAACGGTGCTACAGCGACGTAAACCCAGAATCGAAATATTCAACTAAGCTTTAGCAAAGTGAAAATCTGTTAAGTGTAATTTTTAAGCAAATACAAACTGCCATGGAACATGTGCAAGGTTTATTGCAAACCCTCTCCGAACTGAAGGATTTGTCGCTCAACCGCGAGTCTTGTAAGTATTTTTGTTTAAACTGTATTGTATTGAATACATATTCTTAGAATCTTTTGAGTGTGTGCACAAACTCTGAAATTAAAAACCCCAATGTACCTTAACGCTTTTTATACTAAGGGCAGGTGCATTCGTTTTTTTCTCGGGTTTCGTCAGCTGTTGCCCTTTTACTGCTGTAGTTTGCCTTAGTAGGTTTTCTCTTGGTTTTCTTTGTTGGTATCGTTCTCTTACTTGGTGCGTTAGCAAGATACTCTCTTAAGAGAAAAAAAATGCATTTATTTACACTAACGAGCAAAACAACTAAATAAATTTTGGAATTCAATGCTTTGCAATATAAATGAAATAATAATAAGCAGGGGTTAGAACCAATCGATGGTCAATTATTGAAATTTAATTTTTTACATTTCAATTCGATTATTTTCTAAGTGCTTGTATAACTTTCTAGATTATTTTTCTATGTGATTCTTCTAATATAACAATAGTTTTCCTGCTCTTCGTGGCGAGCACGAATCCAGTAAATATCATCAAAATGGATCCACTAGTTCTTGAGGTATAAATGGTGTATTTAATCCAACTTTATTGTATTTAAATAAATATATGTAGCATAAAGTGTTTCAAAACATACTCAATTTCACCACAAGTAGAAATCACCAGCTCAAAGTTTCGAGGTTTTTAGTGAAACAATTTGAGAGTTCTAAAATGAAAATAAAACATCAAATTTTCATCGCTAGTTTTTAGCCATATTTTATTGCTCTTCACTGTAATTTTAAGGAATTAATTTCTAAATTCTGAAAACTGTTGAAAATAAAAATATATCGTCACCTGAAATGCAAAATAACGTAACAACATTTTCGGAAATTTACAGTGGCATGAATGAAACACGAAATAAAATGGAACATGGGTGAAACAAAATTTTATTATTGGTTAAAACTGGTTTATATCTGACCGCAGAACGTGAAAATGTTGAGCATATGTAATATTATGTATGTAATTTGAAGTAGTGAAGCGCAATCAGTAAGACATCCAATGTCGAATCTTTGGATGATACGTTATTTTGCATTTCAGGTGACGATATGTACATATTTACATAGGTTTGTGTACTACATTCAATTGCATTTAGCAAAAAATTAAATTAAATTATGTCATGAAACAAAAAATGACAAAAGCAAAACCAAAGAATAAATACCAATCGCAGCGGCACTGTGCAAAGAAATAATAAAAAATTATTATTTTTATATAAGGTGAAGTGAACTTTGTTAAATGAAAGATTAAAGAAGAGAATTTTCGCTTGACAAAATCAATTTTTTTTTTTTCGAAATTGTAGTGAGAACTGAAATTAATGTTGGCCACCGGTAAAATTTGAGACTAATCAGTTTAGCCGTTTTCGAGCAATGTGGGTCACCGACTGTGAAAACACCATTTTGAGAACACGCATTTAAAGTTTGGAATGTGACTTTCAAACACTCTGAAAAGCCTCTTCAAATTTGCGTGTAACTTCGAAAATATTCACCGGAACTACATACATATATGGATTTTCTGTGTGTATTTTTAAATATACATACATTAAGAAAATAAGATCCAAAAAATATATTTTTTGAAAATTTTAACTGTATATAACATCTTAAAGAAAACTGAATGTGTAATTTAAGGAATTTTTAAAAACATTGTTAAACTTTAGCTGTCGTCGATTCGTCATTTCTCTGCTTGCTATTTATAAGTATTGCTCTATTGTTAAAAAGCCAAGCTCTTGAACTCATAAGCTTTTGTTTTAAGTTCCTTTTCTAATTTTATTTCGTGGTCTCGTTTATTGATTTTTAACCGTTAAATATCTCAGTGCTACCCTAAATTTATATGTTACTCTCGACAGTTATTTTTTAGCGCTGCCACTTTGTTTGAACTGCAGTTATAATGTGTACATTATTGTCTAACAAACTTGCATTATTTCTGTTGTCAATTGAATTGAAAGATGGAACAAACAAATCTTTATTTGTTACAAATCAGTTAATTTTTTCCTCACAGATTTAAAATTGAATAACTTAAGGAAGTAGCTAAATTTTAGGTTTTTAACAAAATACCTATTATTCCATTGACAGTCAGCTTATATAGAATTATACGTAGTGTAATATGCGCTTGTGCGTGTTAGCCGCTAGAAACAAACACTACATACGTTGGCAATTCGAAACCACCCCAGAAAATTATCCAGGCCATACAGTCACCGTTTGCTTGGTTATGATGTCATTTTGTATGAAATTATAAGGCCACAAGCCAAATGAATATGCAAAACGCAGTTAAACTAATAACACGGCATTTCTGTTTCTAAATTTATGCGACGCAAATCGAAAATGCCGTCAAGTGAGTCAGTCGTAGAATTCGAATAATGAAATTTACTGAGTAAATCACGCATAATATTTAAATTAATACGCCGCAATTTTTAGTACGAAAAGCGCTATTATACATTTACAATGACGAGATCTGTGCCTACGAGAGTATAATAAAAATAAAAAACCTATACAAATTGTTAGTATATGCTCCATGTAAACGTCAATAAATTACAACGAGATAAGTGCTGCCATTAACCTCCCAATGCAAGCTTGCACCTAGTCGCTGTAGCCGTACGCTGCAGTAATCATTGCATCGATTGCAGAGCTCACATATGTATGCAGGTTCTATATGCGTACGTTCATTGACCGCACTGTTGTGGTCAGTTTTTGCGCCTATTTTTAAGTGCCTTGTCTGTTTGAACAAAGCAAAAATTGCTGTCTAATGAACAATAGCGATAAGCAAGCTTTAAGTTCAAGAAAACAGTAATAGAGACACAGCGGTAATCGATCGATTCTTATTAGAACTCGTTCTGAGTAAATGTTTTGTTAATGGAACTAACCTTCAAAAGTTGTTTTAAATTTCACAACTGTTGCGACAATTAGCTTGAACGATATACATTTTGAAGGGACTCAGGTTTTGGTCTATTCGATAAAAAGAAGTTTTTTTTTTTAATGAACAAAATTCTGGTAATAACAAAAAGTGGCACACCAACCATATGAGCATCGAAAGTAATGAATCCAGTGCAAATACGTTCTATTATTGCAGAAACCACCAAAACGTAAAAGTCACAAAGTAAATTTTAATGTTCGAGGTAAATGATTAATTAATCGAGAAAGCTGCTGAAAGAGAGAAAGATAACAAAGAAATATCTTGAAATTATTGTCATTGAATCAGTTGGTATGTGAAAGTTCTGTTATTGTAGCGGCGGAAAATTTTAATTAAAATTACTAACTACAAAAAAATCGACGAAACATAGACCTCAGCAGCCATTCATCAAAAAGTATTGAAATATTGACGTATCACCTGTGAATGCAACTGTTTTCAATAATACGACTGCATTTGCCAATAAAAAATTATACTTTTTAAAAATTATACTGATACGAAGTTTCCGCTTGCCTGTTACGTAATATGTATAAACGTGAAAGTGCAAATAATATTTTTTATTCCGTTCTTTCAGAAAAAGATCGAACAAACAGAAAAGTCTGAGATGACTTGCAATTTCTAGTATAGCTCAATTAATTGTTATATAATTATGGCACTAAAAATTTCTAATGTTATCATAATTAGATAAATATTTAAATATACATATATACATTTGTTCTAATTTTTGGAATAATTTGTTATTACTGTATTGTTGCTTTTGTTTACTACATTTGATTATTTAGCAAACTGTTTAAGTTTAAGTATCGATCAAAGCTTATGAGCTAATTCCCAACTGAGAAGGTCATTTATTATGATCTCATTACTCTACTCTCAGCGGCCTCGCCATACGTTTGCTCGCTGTTCAACTGAATATTGTCATTTATCAAACCTCGATTACTCAGAAACTTTTTCATGCCGGTCTCAGTATGACGCACAATACAGACTCGAGCGCGCTTTGAAAGAAAAAAAGAAGTGCGCACACTTTAATTGTTTAATTTGCTGTGGCCCTTTTTTTGGCGAATTTCACAAATGCTTTCCTCATTCTATTTCAAATGAATCACACGCATTGAAATGCTGAACTCCACCCACCACTTTGTAGACATTATTTCACAAGCTACAATTGCATGTTTTTTTTGTTGTGGTTACTCTCCACATATGGCTAAGAGCTCAAATTTGCGATGACCATATAGCCGAAGTGAGCAAAATGACCACGCGGCTAAAGTGGTATCACAGTGACACGTCGCAATTCGGCGACTCGGCCTTTTTCATACTTCACTCGTATCTTAGTATGTAGGCGCTACTTGTGAGTTCATGTGGTTACGACTTACCTAATAACTTTCAATTTAATGAGCGAGCACAAGTAGATACGTTTCCGACTGAGAGCATATGCACTGAGGTAAGCTTAATTGACGGCAGAGACTAAAGTAATCTTGAGCAGATATGTTAGATACTTTGCACTCAATAGCTGCGATTTTTATGAGCACGTAACTCATAACGGAAAAAAAATTCAATAATAAATTGTACCACTTATTATCGAGACAATAAGAGGGAGAGAGAGAGAGAGCGTTTATTTTTATTCTTACGTCTGCTTGAAGATGTTTATTAATAATTAAAAATTAAAGTGTCATTGTTTGCTCTCAATTTGTATGGGTAATCTTAGTTGAGCTTATACGGCTGGAGAAATGTATGACAATGTAACGTGCACTGTGGGACAAAAATATTTTTATTGCACATAAAAAAAATAAGATTTTTTTTAAAGATGTAGATAGATATCTATGAAAAAATTTAAGTTGGTTTTATTCTCTTATTTTCAAAAATTATTCACCGACTAAGACTTTTTTTATCAAAAAATCTCTAAGTTTTGCACTCATTTTATATGAGTATAGCCCACTGTAACCACACAATCTACTCCAGCTTACTCAGAACAAAGAATTATTTACACTCGCTGACACTCCCGCTGGGCCGCAGTGGCGAGTAACAAAAAACCAACTAGAAAACTCGTTTTCTTGGAGCAAAGAAAAAAATTAACACCGAGCAGAGTGAGAATTGTGCCAATTGAGCAACATTATTTCAGACTCAAAACTCGTTTCAGCATATGTGGGTCCAATGGCGACATAATGCAGTTTTGACGGCGACTACGACGACGAAATGAAGATAAAAGCGGAACAGCCAGTTAAGCCACGAAAAGGGCACAAAGAAAGGGAGTTAGGGAGGAGTAACGCGTCGCTCCGTGACTATAGAGGCATAATAACGCGCTTACGAATTCGAAACAAGCAAGCTAGCTGGTTGACAGCGTAAGCAGCCAGTTTTTTCCTTCGGCTTTCATTTGAGTTCAGTCTCTAATTTCCTCAGCGTTCCGTATTTCGCTGTTGTGGGCTGCGCGCTGTCGTTCGTCGTCTGCCATTCACTGTTTGATTTAGTCTACAAGTGTACGTCGGTGTAAAAAATCGTCTGGCGGTCTGCAGAATCGCCACGTTAGTTCGCGTATTAATTACAACTTTACTAAAAGAAAAAAATTTATAAATAATAAAAAAAAAAAGTTCGTTTGAGGTGTGCTTTATTAACGTTAAACACGCAATTTCCTGCTTCTGGCGCCCACAAGTGCAACAAAAACCGGAATCGCTCGCCATCAAAAGGCATACAAGTGTGTTCGACATACAACTACCCTACGTCCTGCGCATCGCTTCGTCAATAAACAACAACAGCACACACAATGGCTGGTGGTAATAAGCGCTACTCACGCACCAACTCCAACGGCAATATCACAAAACTGCCCGAACGCGGACCAGGTAATACAAGTCCAATGGAAAGAACTTTACTAGCAGCAAAATCGATGAATTATTGAAAACACCACCATTTCCTTCAAACAAATATGAGAAATGTACATTATTTTCTATAAATGAGGGCTTTTGCATCACCTAAGGTGTAGCGCATTGTTTATGTGCTGCAGTAATGTGTTGATTTTGTCAACGTGGCCCCCACTCACCGTCGATCGTTTCATATCTGCATACTCATGGTGAATCGTAGTCCGAAACCACGTTCGTTTGACTTCAAGTGTAGCACTGTGATTACGTTTGTTGGTGTCCCGTTACGTATGCGACTTACGCGCTTGTATCTGCTAACCATCAATTTCGTTATCGTTTCCGTTAACAAATTTATTGTTGTTGTTAGTGCATTGTTCATACCAGTTTTTGTCTTTTTATGATATACTTTCGAATTGGTTTCATTTGATTTACTTTTGGGATTTCGCTTGCCACGCATGCACGTATATACATATGTAGGTATTTGTATTGGTAAAGGTGTACACGATGTCGTCGTCGACGTCATCATCGTCGTATCACCCCGCCTGCTGCCACTTGGCAACAGATAGTAAGAGTGCTGAGCGACAGATACTACTAATACATGTGAGAGTTCATTAGTAAAAATTATCAAATATATTTAAAGTGCTTATCATTTGCAAATTTCTTAAGGTATTTATCCATATTAAATTAGACATAAAATGTAGTAAGTTGTAGTTTTTGAAAATGTAAATAGACATAACTTCGGCAAAATAGGGGCACTGGGCCTTTCTTTCTATACGCTCACCTATTCCCTGGATACGCTGTTATTTATGCTAATGTTATTTAAATGGCCAGCAAAACTGAAATTTAGAAGGATTTATGGCAGAAGGTGAGAATAAAATAAGAAACGAATTTAAAGAAATCAGTTTTTTTGCATAAGAAGGAAGCTGATACCATTTAGTAAATAAGTCAGTGACATCTACCCGTTTGTATACCGTTCCCACTACAGTCGGCTATAAGCAACCAGAAGGTACCCGGATTGTTATCTGGCCAAGGACTGTCAATTCGATACCATGATTCGAAATTACTTCAGAAATATTTTCTTTCGCTACAACAACAATCTGTTTGTCTATTTATTTATTATTAAGTAGCTATAGCTATGATCATAGAAGTGAGAAAGTTTACTTCTCTCTCTCATAATATTGAATATTCTCATTCTCAGCTACTTTCTTGGCGTGGAATCTTGTAAACTGTATTGGTAGAAAGGTTTCAGTGACCAAGTGCTGACTCTAAAAATTTAGAGGACTTTTGTATGTTCTTCACACTGTAAACCGGAAAAACACTTTGTACCCATTTTCAGCTATTTAATGAAGGAAATCTGCTTCTCTAGCAGCCATATGTGATTCTTTCAATTCTCGAATATTCTCAGTATTGTCACGCTTCTGTGTTTCATTGCGACTGCAAGTAAGATTTTATTAAAAAAATGTATGCTAAAGATTTTAATTTTTGTTTTCAAGCAATGCACAATTAATAGATAAAAGAGAAGTAAAGTCAAACAGCTGATTTCTGCGTTGTTTCGGTTAGTTGAATAGAAAAAAAGATTTCCAAACTTGTGCTTTGTTATTCCCTAATATTATAGTTTGTTATATTTATAAAAAAAAAAGAACGAAATGAACTGTTTCGATTAAAAAAACAAAAAGCTCATTATGAATACCCAAGTATTCGTTATTATTTAACGATATAGAGCGAAAATTCTTCTTTACTGGCGCAGACACCGCTTACGCGGTTATAGATATATACATAAAATGTGTTAAACGAAAAATCATGGTTAAAAATTAAAAAAAAAAACGATTTTTCAAAATAATGGGTTTATCAACAAGAGTTGAATGAATTTATATGCTACTTAAAGCGCCATACAGCGACTGCAGTATTGCTAACAGGGAAATAAACATAAATAAATTTAAAAACGATCACAACAAAAATCTCTCAGAAAACAATAAAACACGAAATAAGCAACGAATAACGAAGCAATAGTCATGTGCAAATACCTTACAATTACTACTTTAACACCCCTTATAATTTATTTACTTTATCTTCGCCTGCTAATGCATTTAAAATACTACAATATTTACTTTTTCAATTATTATAGTTAACTTTACTTTGTTGCAAATATAAAACGTTTCGCATTCCTTATCAGCAAGTAATTTGGAAAGTTTAGTCATTCCTTAAGTCCGTTTATAATGTTCTCCTCCTAAAATTATTCGAATAACCTGCAAACCAATTATTCGAATCCGGTTTGTAACCGTTTGTATGATGCTATGACTATTCGAATAGTTGCTCTACTGAGAATCCAGACTTTTATTTTTCCTTATTTAAAGTTTGTTAAAAATTAAAACCAATTGTGCGTATATTTACTGCAACTTTCTATAAACTTATAGTATACATACATATAGGCAGAAAAAATGTGTAGAAGTTGAACGCTTACTCTTCGAAAAGTCGACATAAAACGGTTAACCGGATAGTCGAAAATGAATGGTTAATCGAATAGTGACACGACTTACGACTATCCGAATACTGCAATTCGAATATTATTGTGCTCTATTTGGTTAATGCGGTTTGTCGAATACCACGAGCTCCAGTTTGCAGGGTTGTAAGTGCTAACTACCGGGAATTAGAAAGTATATAGTTATTTAAAAATTGTTTTCATAAAGTAATTATATGACATGGTTTTTTTTTATTAAATCAGGTTTAATGAGGAACTTGCCTGAGAAGATTTCATCGATATTATAAACTTTCGTTAAATAATCTAAATATGTACCCAGTTTGGTAAATATTTTTCAGAAAGAGAGCTATAATTTGTAAATAAAGTCGTTTAAGAGAGCATTACCGGGTTTACATTTCTTTGCTGGTAAAATAAAAAATATAATATTTTCGAATCACTAAAGTGCAATCTGTGAATCCTTAGTGCTATATATTTGGATACATAGCAAACACATGTTTGTAATTTCAAATTTCGAATCAAAATCTTTACGAGAACATTTTGAATAAACGACTTATTCAAGGTCTTCCAAATACTACTTAAAATAATGAATTAGGCATGAATTTCCAATTAGCAAAAGTCGTTTCATGTTCCATTTTTCGTATACATATACATACATATGTATGTGTGAAAATGTATTCATAAATTTTCGAATACCTTTTTTTATTTAAAAGTAAAAAATACCAGTGTGAAACCTGTAAGTTACACCAGTAATCCCACCACCGAATTCCTTTAAACTGGCAGACAGTAAAAGCTTTGTCTTATTAATTTTAGATGTGACAAGTTCTAGTTTCTATACACTTGAATATAAAAAAAAAATGCGGCTTATTTGTTCAGGGATCTGTACACTTGAAGCCATATCGGCATAAACATAAGAGTATCTCATTACTTTTAGATATTTACATAGATATAAACATATATATGTATATGCATGTGTGTATGGCGATTGCGGTCATCATTAAATATGAGTTGATATTGTTCTTAAAATTAATTATAAATATACATTGTTCATTATTTCTCATTGAATCAATAATGACATTCACTTTTGTTTATTCATGAATTATAATTTATTAACGTTTGATATTTACACCAACGACTTTATTTTAACAACACACAACTGTGGACTGGTTCACACACGGACTCTTTTGTCGCCGAAAGCGACTTGTTGTTTGGCGAGTGGAGCACGAAGATAAACGATGAAATTTTGGCTCTCTTGCTTTTTTTCATTCCTATCGATCCAAAGAGATCCGATATAACAACTCTTAGCTGGAAAAATTCCAATTCGTTTTCAGTAAAGTAGAACTGACTATTGTGGGAATTTGTCGCATTTTGAAATTCGTTCAAAAGTTGCAACTGCGCTCGGTTTCAAATGAATATTTGCAAAATATTCGGTAATTTAAATATTATTATTTTGTAATATGCAAGTATGTTCGCAAATATATATAATAAAAATATTTTAGAAAATTGTGAATAATGTAAAAAATAGTCAGTAAAAACCTTTTTTGTGTCAAAACCTTTGTTTTTTGCGTACATGAAGCGTACGAGAATTTGAGAATGTGATATGAATTTGGAATTTGTTCGACTAAAATTGTCGCTCATGGGAACACAATGAGTGACACTAAAAGAGATAATGTGCGACCAGAAAATCCGTGTCTGAATACAGCCTAAGGTGTAATTGTATCTGCATACATATTTATTGATTTTTTAATTTTAATTTTTCTTTTTTTGTATAGTGGAATAAAGTCTAAGGTGAAATTTTATTACACTCATCCATAATATTTTGTATAAAAGTGTGTTATTTATTAGTTTTAGCGCCGGAATCCCAAAAAAGTTATGGGAATAAGTAATGATTATTTCGCAGCCAAGCCCAAGCCAAAGGCCAGTCATCAGCGTATCTGGCGTTCTTCCAGGAGTTTCTTATAGATTTTGATAATCGAAACGATTTCTGATGATGCAAATTTTACTTTCATTTTTCTCAATTATAATATCATTTTAATCGATTTTTGTTTTTCCGAGAATACGAAAAGAAAAACATCTAAAGTCGAGCGTTAAAAGTCATTTCCTTGATCATCTTTACTTCATCTCCACATTCTCTTTGCCATCTTAATTGCTTTTAACCAAAATAATTCGATTGTTACACGACTGCTTGCCGGCCAATCGGATCAGTAATGCTCAATGTGAGTGATCAAATATTTGTGGTTTCTTGCCGACCGCCCACCGCTGCTGCCGCCCACACTTTTGCTTTCAGTGACCATTTGCTGTCTTCCTAAAACTCTCTCCAACCCCCTGCGAAACGATTCAGAGTTATAATTATTTATTTTAATAATAAAATATTTCCGCAGCAAAAGAATATTGCCGCTGCCAGTTCTTTTGACTTTTGCCACTTCCTCTCTTTCGTGCCGCTCACACTGCGGCTATATGATACACTGCCCGCCACCCACCATTTTACTGGTTGCCAAAAGCAATTGCCTAGATACTTTCAGTTATTTCATTTGAACAAAAATGAGAAATGTGAATACTCTAGACGCTCTCATATATACACCGTATGAAAAAAGCCTTCTGCCAAGCGACTAGTAAAGCAGTAAAGCGTTTTGCTACATTTCCGCCGCATTTAATACCGCACAAAAATTTGTATAATTTGTTTGCTTAGTGCTTTTCTTAGTATCGGCGCGTTTTCAGCTCTTGCACGCTCTCTATTTTTTATTTATTTTTTTCGCCTAAAATAAAGAACTAAAATAGTTTAACGAACAACTTGAAGGTGCACCGTCCGGAATTCTCAACGTATTACAAGCGTCAAAATGTCCAAATGTAACTACAATTAAAATAATTTATTTTCGTCCTTGTTGCAGTCATTTATTGTTTGCTCTTTTTACGTCCACTTTTCGTTAGTGAACTTTATATGTTGTATTATATATATTTTTTTGTGATTGCTGCTATATGCTAGTGTTTGTCTCGATGCGGCTGCCAATTCAATAAAGTGCAAGTGCAATTAGAAGAAACAAGTGAAATGCTAAATATATGTTATTTGTGGGAAATTATGCGAAAATCTTATTGCATAATTACTCGCATTCTACATAGGGTATTTTTATTCGAAGATTTCATCTGCTGGCTGCTGTTGCTGTGCCCCACAGTGTGCGAGTACCTTATGTACATATGTATGTGTGTATGTGCATGTGGTTTTTTACTCGAAACTCAAGCAATCTAAGCATATGCATACGTCAATATATGTATGTATATTCGTATATCTTCAGTATTTACATACGAGCATACAAATGTTTATTTTGGCAACGTGTGGCGATTATAATTTTTAGAAACTTTTCATCGCGTTTCTTTAATTATAAATTCTTTATTGTTTATACATACTTGCATACATATATATATGTGTGATTTGTTTCTCTCAACAATTTATGAATTTGTGAAAATAAAACATGTTTTCCTGATATCTTCGATACACTATATATACAAAATTGCTTAAATCTCTTTTAAAGAATGTATCTACAAACATAATTATAATCTCGGTTGAAACTAATTGTATGAAAAATTATTGGTCTAATCGCTACTCCAATTATCTCTATTATTTCACGAAGAATTTAAGTAGCAAAAATAATTAAACAAAAGTTTTCTCATTTCATGTTATTTATCAATGATTCTTGTTTCTAATTACAGTGGAATCCCTGATCTACTGGCGAGATGTTAAGAAATCTGGCATTACCTTCGGTGCTGGCCTTATCACCCTCCTCGCCATCTCATGCTTCTCCGTCATTAGCGTTTTCGCCTACCTGTCATTGCTAACATTAGCTGGTACAGTGGCGTTCAGGATTTACAAATCTGTTTTGCAGGCCATACAGAAGACACCAGAGGGACATCCCTTCAAGTAAGTAAACAACCTTGAGCATTTGATGGAACCATTTAAAAATTGTACAATTTATTGGTTTCCAAACTTTTGGTACATATGTTCATATTAAAGATGGTCCAAATAGTAAGCGTCTCTTACATCGCACGATATTTTACGAATTGATTAGCGCTTGCGTGTCCATCCACTCTAGTTTCAGCCTCCTAGCCACTGCATCGTTTTCAAGCATGTGAATGCCATTAAGATGGTAGTAGATCTTATGCTCAGGCTTCTTTAGGGAAAGGAGTATCAACTTCGATAGCATGTTGTCGATACTGTTCTTATCTCAGACTCACTCTCAGTGGCATCGAACTTCTACATAGTAAAACTAATATGATTATCTGACTTTAACAGAAACTCAGGAAATTTTAATGTTGATGAGCTTGAAAATAAATAATGTCAAGAGCTCAGATTTACACTGTCTTCATGTGAGCTGAGTGAGCGCTGGTTAATTAATAGAACGTATGCAAGAGCCTTAGTGCGCCCTACTCCCTCAACAAAACTTGCTTTACGCTCAACCGATTCTGTTTGAAGTCGAGGTAAAATTATCCATACACTTTCTTTCTGATTATACCGCCAATGCGACTGAAATCTCACACCTTCAGGTATCCAGATGAATTACCGACCAAAAGCGCCTAAATAAAACTTCTAAGCGGACTTATTTCTGGTTTCGCAAAGAATTGTCTTTAACTTGGCATTGTTATAAATACAATGTTCTACAAATAGTTTTGCAGAGATTAATACATGACAGTCTGTACCCAAAGATACCCGTGTATAAATCCCTAGTGTACCAGTAACATGAGAAACGACGACAAGTTTGATTAAATCATGCGAAAGAAATTGAACTGCGTATCTACTTAGATTGTAGCTTTTGTCTGTAATGGAATTCACAGTRTGACCTAGTTCTTATTCAAGGTTGGTGTTCAACAACGACTTGTTGTTTGTGTTTTAGTTTGTTTTTTTGGCAAAAAAAAAAAACTGTAATTTTAAATATTTACCAAGTTCCGAGTCCGTTCCAGTTATGTGTTCCCGAACTGGCGTGGAAACGGACATATAATCCCTCAACTTCGCTTTCTTTGTTATAGTTGATAGATCTAAATATACGTTTTTTTATTTACTAAGTTTCTATTAATAAAAAATGTGTTTTTACAGAGAATACCTCGACATCGATTTGACTCTATCGCAAGAGAAGGTCCAAAACATTGCCGGCGTTGCTGTTGCACATGTGAATGGTTTTGTTGCTGAATTGCGACGACTGTTCCTCGTAGAAGATTTGGTTGACTCAATTAAATTCGGTGTTATCCTGTGGGTTTTGACTTACATTGGCGGTTGGTTCAACGGCATGACTCTGGTCATATTAGGTAAGTATGCCAAGCACCACCTGCTTTCATATAATAATGATTTTCTTCTCCACAAACAGCCTTCGTTTCTCTCTTCACCTTGCCAAAGGTGTACGAAAACAACAAACAATCAATCGACACGTACTTGGATTTGGTACGAAGCAAATTGACAGAAATCACAGACAAGTAAGTCTAAGCTCCTTAAAAGTAGCAAGTATTTTGAAATAAACTAATTTCTCTAACTTTACCACAACTTTACAGAATTAAGGCCGCCATTCCAATTGGCAAGAAACCAATTGCTGCTGAATCAGACAAGGACAAGTAAAGCGCATAAATTTGCGAAAGTTTAGCAGCAGCAATTTTAATATTGTCAATGCAATTACTAAAACTTAAGAAGCAGCAACTTAAGAACTTTAAATAGATGGCGGCGCATACACATACTCACACAATATATACATACAGCAAAACAACAAAAAGAACTCATTATGAAAATTCTACAAACAAGCAGAGAAGATGTGTGAACGCCGACAAAGTAGAGAATAATTAAAATTAATGCATTCACAGTCTATAACAACAATAACAAAATATGATTAAATTTAAACAAACACACACAAATAATAATGAAAAACGAAAATCTTAAAGCAGAAAACGATAAAAATTCACATTTCAGTTAATAAAGGAAAACAAATCAAAAAACCCAAATATACTATATATACATATACTAAAAAATACTATAAATTGTATGCACAGAAAACGAGAAACGAGAAGCTTTGTTTTATATTTTCAGCGGGAAATTATTCGTTTTATTTGTATTGAATTACATTGATTCCAATGCGTAAAATTTCGTTTTATTTGCTACCGATTTATAATTATATATTATATAATAACTGCTACACAATTGTAACTAACTACAACAATATATTCGGAAACAACTTGTTATAGCATTAATAGGTTTTTTTTATAATAATGATTATATTTTTTGATTGCATGTAAATCGATTTTAAAATGATATATTTTATATAAACTGTTAAATGCAAGAAAAACCAAACAACAACCAATATTGATCAACAATGCCTATTAATTTAACTATTATGTTTACGGACAGTTTTCGTTTAAACGTAGTTATAGCGGAGAAAGGGTATTTATATTTCTCAAGTCCTTTGTTACAAGTTAAGATTTAGTCGAACAATTCACCAAGAAAAACAAAACAAAAAAAAAAACAATGTGAGCGAAATTCTGTTAGTGTGAAGTATAAACAGCGGGCACGATTGTTTGCTCTTTTAGACCTATGAACAAAACATTAAGTAAAGAAGATGATTAGCAAAAACACTTCTTGATTATGTTGTTAAATTACGATTAAAATAACAAAAGTAACAACTTAGAATTTAACGAATTCAAATGAGTGAAAATAAACAGCAAATTTTTCGAATGTCCAAGTGACATTTCATTTTTATTTCTGCAGTTTTGGGATAAACAACGGTAAATCTAAATCTTTTGCATGTAATATTCATAGTAAAGTATTAAACACGCACTCATACAGTATGTATCAAAAGGCAAGCGCATATGAAAAATCAATGTCTAAAATTAATTAAAATAAAAATTATAAAAACAAAAATGTAATAAATATGTGAACGCTTTGCGTCCGTCAGTCATCAACACTAAATATTTAATGGTTAATCACATTGAACAAAAAATAAGGAGAAGAAAAATAAAAAGAACAAAACTAAAGCGTGTTTTCTTTGAAATTATTAAAAATACTTATAATGCATAGTACTCAAATATAAAATTAGTAGATATGTATTTTGCCTTTTAAATGTAAATGTGTGAACACACTTGTATAGTGTAATGCCTTTTTTAATGAGAATTATTTGTTCAATAAACATATTTGTATTTGCTGACCAAAATTAGTACTTCGCAAAACCAATATTACTATGTAGATAGTGGTACGATTCATATGACCGCTTTTCAACAATTATATACACATAAATACCTAAATGCATAGTTACACACTGTCTGCGAACTGACTTGATTTAAAAGAAGCGCAGATTTTACTAATTTGTTGCAATTGTCTTGTTTTGCATATGTAAAATTTTTAAATAAAATTCATACTTTAAAATAATTTACGAATTCCATTTATGTTTCATTGATCTACCTTGGGTATAACCCCTTTGAGTCTTATTACTGGTTATGAGTTCAACATTTCTTTCATTGTTGAATATATATTTTTTATACCCTCATCAAGGTGTTTTACATTTGCCATGATGTTTGTAAAGCCCAGAAGAAAAGATGTAGATATGTTCGTCTGTATATACGTGAACTAGTCCCTCAGTTTTAAAGATATCGTTTTAAAATTTTGCACCTCCAAGAATTTCTAATTTTTTTGTACCGCCAATATCGGAAAATATATGTACATGTCATGCAATCTGAGCGATCAAAATCAAGTCCCTATATAACCAAAATTTTTCTTTCACCCTTCAGGAAATTCAGCACAATATATTTTCCAGACAGGGCTAGTACAGCATATAGCTACCATACAAACTGAACTGAAGTAAATCGCTATCTCTCAGACCTTTCTCTCTTCCTCGCTGCACGGAACTTAACCCTCTTTTCCACTTAATCCACTGCGACCATATTCACAAGCTGTGCGAAGGAGTACTTGACCTTAATATTATAGTCGGCGGCGTCAAATTCCGACTGTCAATAACCCTAAAATTTTAGGTGTGACTTTCGGCAGTATGTGAAGACCCGCAACAAAAACCTTAATTCACTAGCCTGCAGCACATTGAGAAAGGACAAAGAAACGTTGTTGACAACTTAGTCTTGGATGGAGTGAAACACAGACAAGGAAGTTCCAAACACTGCACTGCAACAGGATGCCTCTTGATGTCTCAAAACGAACACCTGCATAGTGCCCGTATGCTCCTAGTTAAGGAGCATATTGAACTACTCTCTAAGCAGTTCCTGCTGGGGAGCTTTCGCAGCAGAACCACCTCCTAGGAGCAACAAAAGGGCAGTCATAAACTACGTCGACGATATAAAACAATACGCCGACCAGACTTCGGGCACAACTAACTTCCGACAGCCATTTACAGTGGAGCCATTGACACCTTCACTAACTCCCTCTCAGTGACTGGCGTAATTGGTGTCAAAACCACCACCCATTGCAGACGAAGAGCTCGAGTTGTCGCGAGAAATGAGAGTGACCCTGCGCAGTTTTGTTCTGGATATTGACATCTTCCCTTTTGTCCGACCTCGTCAGCACGTTTCAGCCGTTGATGACGTCAACGCCAACTTATCTAATCCTTACCACCCTAATGAGGATTAGGTACCCGTTATAATAACAACAACCGTTCAAATTGAACGATCAAATTCAAATTCTTGAGTGGAATATTTGAGTGAATTATTTGTAACTTAATTTTTTCTTATTTATTATATCAAAGGAAAATGTTTATCACAAAGCTAGTAAATAGCATTCTGCTTTTGCGTTCACTTAACACGGAGTGTGCCCGAATCCGGAATTATTGGCGAGTAATCTTAGTTTTTTCATCACCTGAACCACTATGTCATATTGCATGTGTTCTTTGCGACTTTCTTGTCAAAACTTAACTCATGTCGGTCGGCAACCAACGTATTCAACTGATTTGTCTTCATGTGACTTCTGGCTATTCGACAAACTTAAAACGTTGGCCTTTTGAGTATTGTTTTGACACGATTGACGAAAGAAAAACTGAAGTTATTGAAGGCTACTCCAGTAAAAACCAACAAATATGTTTCGAGGACTACAGAAAGCGTTAGCAAAAGTGTCCTGATGACTTTTTTGGATTCATCTCTTTTATAATATTTTTAATTTCAAAAATTGAAGTCTAAATAGACAAGAGCAATGTTGGCAGCTTAAAGTTGTTTCTAGGACAATTAAGGTCCACAGTCACGTGACATCATACTAAAACAACGAAGCGAGGAAAACAAAGGATATGTCACAAACGCTTTGCTTTTAGAGTTCCTCTCTAATAGAAATAGATACTGCTGCTTGGCGAAGCTTAAAAGGATTACAGTTGCAAAACATTTTGGTCATTATACTGAAATAACTTTTCTAGTGGTTTACAAAGCAAATTGCCCTCCTCTCTTCACTTCGAGCTTAATTATTACTCACTTCTCTTAATATGTTTGTGGAGTTTTCAATGCCTTTTTCTTCTCAGCCCTTGCAGCTGAATAAAAGGGGAACGGTATGCTTGCCTGTTTAAGCTGCAAGCTATGTCTATTAGGGCAGGCGGCTTATTGTTTTTGCTTGGTGATAGCGGATTTAGTTGTTTTAACAATTAATTCACTAATTATGTAACCGCCATTTATGTGGCTGCTGATACATTTTTTGTATTTTAACTAGTTCGTTTTAGTGGATGTTAGACTTGTATGACTGCTATTACAGAGGTCAGAGATGAACTGGAGGTGTAATTGATATCTGAAGAATATTTATATAAATACTAACATACACGTTTTATGATCGCTAATCACGTAGTAGTTTCAAGTGCATATAAAACGGAAATTAAAATAACAATTTAGATAGTGACTAATTGGTAGAATACAGTGAAGGCTGCGATAGGGGAATGCATAAAAAGGTACTTCTCGCAAAGTTGTCAACAATCCGTTGTAATTGCATGTGAGCGCCATCTGTCGACAAACTAGAACAAACTATATCGCAGCTGTTTTTGACTTTTGGAGCACATCAATGCTCCAATCTTGCCAATAGAGAGCGCTCACTGTATTTAACAAACGAAACATCTCCAAGGCAGCTATGGCCCAAAATACAGCAAACTATAACAACAAAACCGAAAGTGTTAGCAATTGAAAATGCTTTCACTTTTCATCGAGAAATGCGTTATCCAAATCATGAGACAGGAGTACATGTTGCGTGCTCTTAGTCTATCGAGTGAGAAGTCAAAAGCCTGCAGACATAAATGCTTATGTATGTATGTATGTAACACGTATATGTTTACAAATGGTTGCTGCTTGCTGCGCGTCAAACTGTATACGCATGTATGACCTTCGGACAAGGTGACCGATGAAATTTTGGGCTTGAAGAGAGTTTGACAACTGCATTCCACTACAAAGTTGAATTCAAGGCGGGCGTAGGAATCACAAGCAATAACTACCTGGTTTAATAGGTTATCAATAGTTGTACTGATTTTGTTGGTGACTTATGTGGCAGTTTTTCGCAATTAACAAATTATTCCATGAACAGTTTTTTCTGTTTTAATCGGTTATCAGTTGACGAACTTTAGTAATTGAGTTGTAAGAGATTGAGAGCAAGAGTACAACACAGTGTCGGTTAATTAGGGGAGTGCAAATAAGAGAATAAATGTGTTAGAGCAGGGTGCAGCGGAAAGGAAACAAAGCTAAATTTTGAGGGCGAGTGTATTGTCGCCAAAGAAAAAGATTTTATACTGAGAAGTACTCCAGAGCTCGTAGCAAACGGTTGTTGTTCGTTGTCATCTGTGGTCGTTCGCAAAAATATTTAAACGTCGTTGCCTTTCAACTACTGCGGTGCGGTACGGTGTGCTGCTGATCTAGGATCAGACTTTTTCGGTTAAGTAATAAGTATTTGCAAAAGTAAAAAGGAAACTTAAGTGCGTTCTACGGTTGCCGTAAAAGTTGAGAAAAAAATATTCAGTATTTAAAGTTAATAAGTAATTAAGTGTTGAAAGGAAATTTTGCAATCATGTCGAGGCCACCAACAGATGAGGAGCGCCGCAAGCAAATCAGTGTGCGCGGTATTGCCGAGGTCGGAAACGTCACATTGGTCAAGAAGAATTTCAATCGTCACCTGCATTACACGTTAGTTAAGGATCGTAATGTGGCGACTATGCGCGACTACTACTTTGCCCTGGCCAACACTGTGCGCGATAACATGGTTGGCAGGTGGATCCGCACCCAGCAGATGTATTATGAGAAGGACCCTAAAGTAAGTTTGTCTAACATAACAGTTCCGCACACATACATACATACATATGTATGTACACATACAGATAAGTAAGCTTGCTACAACAAATAGAAGAAACTTGGAACTGGTAAAGTGTGTATGTATGTATGTGCATATGTATGTGGGTCACGCCACAGCCATTTAAAGTGCTGCCTCACAGCATCCATCAGTCCAGCCAGTAGAGCTGAACGGCTCCAATTATGTGTGGTGTCCTATTGCGGGTATCTACCCGACTGGGTGAGCTAGCATTTATAAAGGTTAATTGTAGGGGGAATGAAATATTAGATGTATGTAGATGTGGTTGCCGTAGCGTTATTATTCTACCTCATGTAGAACTTTATGCGTTATGTTGTTATTGTAAATCCATACAAATATACATACGTACAGTGTGAATAAAAGTTAAAAATTGGTAGATTAAAGTAATGACTGCTCTTGCTATGTATCATAAATGCATATGCATCTGCAATTGATATGAGTTTGTGTGCTTTATATAATACCAAAAAAAAACAGTAAAATGCGTATCTAAACTTAGATAAATACTGACATTCGTATAAACGCACATGTACTTATCGATTTTATTATGTTAATACTTTATTATGGTTGGAGATACTTGGTTAAAACAACAAATTTTGTAGTACCGTGTTACCTCAACGTCATATCAGTTACCACGCAAACCTTATTTGTTAATTTCCTTATTAACTTTTAATATGTATGTATATGCGCGCGTGTGTGTGTCTATCCCTTAGAACTTGTGTATTCCTCAAGGTCAAGGAAATGTATCAAAGCAGTTCGGGGATAAGCAAGCGGGAGAATTAGATGAATTGAAACAGCTGCGGAAAAAAATAAAATATAATATAATAATATACAGAAAAATTCAGAAAAAAAATATGCAAAATAAAATAAAACAAATTAAAATATAATATAATAAATATTTATTATAATTTTTATTTATTTGTTTGGGAAAATTATTTGAAGCAAATTGTGAATAGCCATAGCCAACTAGACAATCCATCGCTTTTAGCTAGCTAACTTTGAAAATAATAAGAACTAGTATCTTAAGCCTATTTATATTTTCTAAAATGAATTTTTAAGCTAGAACAGTGTGTGTAATCGTTTTACATATGCTATTTTAAATATAACTTATACTATTGCTATAGTTACGAATATTAAGATGATCTAATGACATATAGAATATAAAGTATTAAAATAATTTGCTTCTTTGCGTATTAAATTAAGTTAATTGAAAATAGAAAATAAATTCAAATAATATCAACATCGCTTTTATGAACAGGAAACTTTTCAAATTCAATATTTAAAATTTTATTTTCCCACAAAACTCACAATCTGATGCTGTAATACTTTTTCATTTCTTTTACTTTTTCGTTTTTATTTGAAATTAACCTCAAATCAGTGCAGCACAAATTAAAATTCATTGCTAATTACAAACTTTTGTTTTTTTTTTTCTTAAAAAAGCTCTTTTCTCTCTTCTGCATCTTCTGCTCTTTGTTTACATAAGAAAAGAAAACTAATAACGAAGTAAGCGGATCAACAAGTTTATTAGAGAACTATGTGTGAAGACAGTGGATAAAGAGTGGAAAATCTAAATGCAATAACCAACAATTTCACTACACATACATGTATATAAACATCTATGTATGGCACATAAGACAAAATTGTCAAAGTGCAAGTGCAGTCGGCTTTTTGCCAAAACGCAAAAGACAAATAAGCCACAGCATTGCAAATGCATTTATTATAAAGGCCCATCTCGCTGACGATTTTTAGGGGGATCATGCTTTTTCTTAGTAATACAAATTTTCTGTTGTTGTCGTTTAATATATTTTATATTAAAGTCAAATTTAAAAGTTATATTTTTTTTATAAATGCATACGAGTCCTTAAAACTAATGTAATAAAAGCATGACAATAAACATAAATTCGACTGTCTGAGCTCTATGTTAAGCCTTTAGTAATTTAGTTATTTTATTGTTTGCCTCGGATGTCCCACGCACTCTATGCGTTACTGCCAATATTTTTACAGACACTCCTATGTTAACTAATAACGTAAATGTCACCCAAACTAAGTTCCCCATATTATTGATAACATATTGTAATTATATATACGAGTTTTAGTGGATGTACATATGTATATAAACAAAATTATGTACGTTCAGCCTGGGTAGCAAATAATTCACTTAAGAATCAATTGAGTTAACATTTGAATTATTACTTTTGTTATTATTTTGTAATACGGAAAATCGTATTTAAAAATAATTTTTAATTCCAAATAAGATCTTTATCCTGCTTTTGATCGCTCAGCTTGAATGACAACTATAAGCTATAGTTGTCCCTTCTGAACAATATGTTTTCAAATATAAAATTTTGCATACAAGGGCTTGAGTCTGATCGTTCAGTTTGTATGACAGCTATATGCTGTAGTGGTCCGATATCGGTTTCAACAAATGATCGGATTTTTCGTGAGAAATAGACTTGAGTAAAATTGCAGACGGATATATCAAAGCATATATGTATGCATACTGACGGACAGGCAGACGGCCATGACTAAACCCACCCTAAAAGTTAAAAGTTATACATTTTTTCGATCATAAGTGACACTCCGTGAAGAAGAAGATTTTAATTTGGAAGTGAAAAATGATACAGTTCCTCCCTAAAATTCTACTCTTGATCCGCTCTGGATGTACAGATATTAAACTTAGTTAAAAAGTACTTTCTCAATTTTTAGTCTAAGATGATTGGGATTATAAAAGAAATTAAAAATTTTTGTTATTAAATTGAATAAAATTTAAATTTGTAACCCTAATCTGAATTAAAAATTTAATTTTTATTTAATAATTCTCAACTCTGCTTGCAGCCTGAATCATTATCTACCGCCTTTCAAGACAGACTGCGAAAATCTTTAAACACGTTTCTTCAAAACTGTCTTTTTCAAAACGATACCCATGATTTCGCAGGTTTTACGAATTTTTAGACTGTCTTCTTAATGTCTGGAATTGTCCATATCTACAAATTCAGATGTTTACTATTTTTTAAAAATTCTACACAGTCAAAAAGATTGGTACAAAAATTTATTTCAGCCAGTCGCCTTTTCGGAAAAGTTCCAACTTTTCTTAGAACCAGACATTATTCTACTTTAACATTGTTTTCGGTTTCAGATTGCTAGGAGGGTTGAAAGCTAGTACGGTCATGTGCCAATTTTTTAAACGCCCCACTTCATCAAATGCTAATTTTTCATTTTTTTAGCTTTTTCGAATTGTTTTTTGTATTTTTTTAATGTACATAAATGTAAAAATATTAATTACCTTTTTCCAGACTCTTCAAAAATTATCTGAATTTCATGCCTTTGTACTAGAATACCCCCTTAAGAACCATGTAAATACACTTGCATTTATAAAAATATATATGTACGGATGTATATTTATATGCAAATCAATACATAGTCACAACTTATAACAAACTTATAAATTATTGTATTTGCGCCTTTTTTAATTTGCCTCAAATTATCAAAAAGTTTCTCTGATAACTAATTCTACTTTTCTTTTACACGATTTATATGTGCACATATTACGTATGTAGTTATGTAGATACACATATATGTATTGGATAAGCAGGATACTTACTATTTATTTAAGAAATTAAAGACTGTGCCAAAAATATTGCACGTACATACATATATGTACATACGTATACCTATTGTCTAATGCGTAAATATATACTTGAATATACATATGTTTTTGTACTTTTAAATGTGTTTTTTATAAATAATGACTTATCTACTCTTTAAGATATTCCGTCTTTACTAAATTTTCTATTGAAAATAAATAAATAGGCACCAACCTACACATACAGTACATATTTACGTTACACATGCTTGTGTCTTGCTGAAATATGCTGCCAACGTGTGCCACGTTTTCAAGGTTCGTTGAGTTCCTAACCAGACATGTTTTGTTTTTTACGGTGCATTGTTCGATGGGAATAGTAAACAAACTTTTGGTTACAAAAATATGTCTTCGGCGATTAATTTTGCGTACCATTATACAACACCCAGCATATTGAAACGAACCCATCTAATAGAAATGTATGCAACACATTTTAACACACAATCCATATTTAAGTTGTGCCCAAATAAAAATCTTTCACAATCAATGCTTAATTTCTATTAAATTTTATTATGATATAAGGTAAGGTTGTGGGCAACATATGTTTTACAAATATCATCCTTAAAAATCTGTTTGAAATATTTAAATTATAACAGACAATACATAAATTTGCGAGGAAAGTTATATCGAAAATGAATGTAAACATCTAAAGAACCCCGAATTTCACCGCTAGTGAGTCGGGGCACCTATTGGAACGGGTGGAAATCTCAATTATTTCTTTTTATTCTTTTGACAAAAAATTTAAAATTCTAAACAAAAATCAGCTGTTAATTAACCACTGCTTAAGTCTCCCATTTTTAGTGCCTAAGCCTTACTTAAGTATGCTTTAAAAATCAGCTAACTTCTAATGAATGTACAGTAGCAGAAGTAACCTGCTCGACTGTGCCTGTGCCTGAATGAGTGGGTGCCACATTAGCAATCTGTCAAGTGCTAGCCCGTAGGTTTTATTCTTTGCATAGAGGCTTGAGCTTTTCCCTCCTTCCAGCTTGGGACGATATCCGTTACCCAAGTGACCGTATAATCATTGTTACAGTTGACTGGTTTCTTGTCAAGGCGGCTCCGTTCAAACACAGTTGAATTCTCCTCATAGTTGAAAACCGTGCAATGAGCTCGGGAGTCACACAAACCCCAGGTTAGGTGGTGGAAGCCCTTTGTTATCGAACGAATGCGGCTTCTGGCAACCTGTCTGATAAGACTTGCTTATTGGCAGTTTGAGCGATTTTACTTGAAGTTTCCATTATTATATTGAAATTCGATAATTTTTCAATTATCCTTGGATATACATATGTATGCAACTTATGAACAAATATTTTGGAATTTGATTGATAAGTATATTGGCTATAATATTTTTCTCTTTAATTACAAATATTAGAATTATGTGAAAATGTACAATATTTCGAGCTTTTTAAACATACTCACCATCAAATTTTTATTAATGCTTTGGAAAACATCATTCATGAAATTTCATTATCAATCACTACAATATGATCTCTCGTTATGCGTTATATCGTGTCCCTTATATGATCTTGTTTCACAATTTCCAATTTGACTTATAATCTCCTCTGTCGTTGGCCAATATTCGGCAGAAAATGCACACATTCCCACACATATCCATGCAAGCTTATTTACCTTCAGCCAGCACGTGATTTCACGAATAGCAAAAAATGATTTATTCAACATCAATAAAAAGCGAAAGTTTTATACAATGCTATATTATATGTATGTACGTAACATATACTTGTATGTACCTCGATACTATCGGCTATGCAGCTATAAATGCAACAAATGCTCGTAGAAACTACTATATGTGGGCATCTCACAATACTGGTCCGCTGATGAGAAACGATGTGCACGGGCATTAATAGTATGCTAAAGCTAAAAAGAACACAAGACCTCTTTACGGTACTCTTTTTGAAAGAAAAATTCAGGTTTATCGGGACTAGTCGAGCAAGGACGCGTTTCATACCCGAAATAGTCATAAACATCATTCGAACAGACTCGCGAAAGATGTCGAGCTCTTGCCATCTCTCTAACACTTGCCTGATGATTTTCAAGCACCATATCCTTCACCTTTTCGTATTTTTATCATTTGAAGAGGTCGATCCAGGCATGTCTTCAACGATTTCACGACTGTCTTTGAAGACATTTAATCACAACTCTGGATATAGTTTCTTTTATAAAAATACATATATTTCTGCAGAAACTGCTTTCAATAGTTGCTAATATCCAATTCATATAAGCAATTATACGAGTAGTTTAGTATTAAGGAAAGTTCATAGCTGGTTTTGGGTTGCCAAGCAAGCATATACATATAATATAAGTAGCATAAAAGTAAGTTTTAGAAAGTAAAAAGTAGATTCTCATAACAAATACACAAGTTGATATATATACATGTGTTTTAGGTATAAACATGATCTACTAACAAAAATTATAAGCAATAATTTCTAATTTATTAAAAATTATAATAAAAAAACTGTTTTAACCAAAATTCACTTACCCAAAGTTCAATATAAAATATTTTGGAATTTCTCAATCTTTCATCAATCACTTATTATATGCTGACTGCTGTATAATTTCAATCCAAACAAATATAATATTTAGGTCGTTTTCCACATGGCAAATGCGTGTGTGTGTTTGTATACTCGTAGATATTCTATAGATTTGTCCTTAGTGAATGTCAAAGCAAACGCGCTCGCTTTTCGTTCTTTTTACGATTCCATTCAAAATACATACTCACATACAGTCAATTTAAGTTTCCACACACATACACAGCCACCCAGAATACTCCCAATAGATGATTTAATAATTTAGTAGGCAAATTTAAGAGAAAAATTTACACGTTCTGCCTGCAGCATACACATACTTACAAGCCATATACATATATGCTGGCACAAGCCACAGGCCATTTTCCCACAGCCTATATCCACATATAATATGTACGAGTATCTATTTAGTTTGTTAATTTTTGGCACAGACACAACTTTTGTATATTTAATAAGCTTATTTAGTTTTATAAATTGTAGACTCTGCGCCTCAAATTTTGCAAATAAACGTTAAAGTGTTAATAAGAATTGTTCACTTTCTTGTCACTCAAAGTGAGTTCTCAAACAAGTGTTGAGAAATAATAAGCCTTTATTGAAATTGAAGAAATTGAATGAAATCTTGATCTTTTCAATTGTTCTATTGGACCGCATGTGATCCTCATCTATTTGTTTTGTTGACCAACCGGCAACACAATACATACTTACACATATGTATATAAATACATAATATATTAGATATTGTCAATGTATTTATATTTATGTCGGTTGATATTCAAATTCAATTTCTATTGCAAATTTGTTGTTGCATTGCGCTTCCAAGGTCATTGAAAGGATGCATGCGAATACACAAATGTATGAGTGTCAGTAAATACCGGAAAATACATACAAACATATGCATGGGCATATACATATATATGTATTATGTAAATTCCTTTCTCCGACAAATCTTTATTTAAATAATATTAAGATTTTGCTATCATTCTATCTTTTCCTACTTTTCCTATATGCTATTTTCTCAATTTTATCAGTTGAAGATGCATAAAGTATATGTGATCTCCATACATACATATGTAYGTACATGTAAGTATGTATTTATGAATTTGGATACCCAGTTACAGCCTTCATTTTTATACCCTGAACAGGGTATATTAAGTTTGTCACGAAGTTTGTAACACCCAGATGGAAGGGTCGGAGACCCTCTAAAGTATATATATAAAAGATGATGTCGAGCTGAGTCGATTTAGCCATGTCCGTCTGTCTGTCCGTCTGTCTGTATATATACGAATCCCTCTCTATCCCTCAGTTTTTAAGATATCGTTTTGAAATTTTGCAAACGTCATTTTCTCTTCAAGAAGCTGCTCATTTGTCGGAACTGCCGATATCGGACCACTATAACATATAGCTGCCATACAAACTGAACGATCGGAATCAAGTTCTTGTATGGGAAACTTTCACATTTGACAAGATATATTCACGAAATTTGGTATAGATAATTTCCTGAGCCAACAATGTAATCTTCGAAGAAATTGTTTAGATCGGTTAACTATAGCATATAGCTGTCATACAAACTGAACAATCGGAATTAAGTTCATGTATGGAAAACTTTCACATTTTCCAAGATATATTCATGAAATTTGGTATAGATTATTTTTTGAGGCAACAATGTAATCTCTGAAGAAATTGTTCAGATCGGTTTACTATAGCATATAGCTGCCATACAAACTGAACAATCGGAATCAAGTTCATGTATGGAAAACTTTCACATTTGACAAGATATATTCACGAAATTTGGTATAGATTATTTTTTGAGGCAACAATGTAGTCTCTGAAGAAATTGTTCCGATCGGATTACTATAGCATATAGCTGCCATACAAACTGAACACATAATTACTAACAGAAATGCACCTGTGAAGGGTATTTAGCTTCGGTGCAGCTGAAGTTAACGTTTTTTCTTGTCTATTGAGCAATTGGGCATAATTTCAATACCAAAATTTTTTTTTTCGAAATATATTCAATACTTGTCGATTACAGGTTTTAAAACCTAAATTCTGGTTTTTTAAATCCCATGGAAATTGCAATCAAATTACAGATGTAAATCATTTTTAAATACAGGCTTACTGTATTCATTTAAAATAATGAAATGTCCTGCCTGTGACTGTGATATTTTGTTATTTCAAAGTAATTCCACTTATATTGTATATAATTTGTGTGATGGAAATCCATATACGTAGCTAGACATTAATAAATTGTTGTTGTATTTTCTGCTTGGAAATGGCATAAACAAAAAGCAATGCTCAACTATCATTAATTCGACCTTTTGAAATTTCACGTGAACTACTTTGTAATCACAGGATCTTACAGTGATATTTTTCACTGTGTTTGTCATACATAACTGTTTGCGTCAAATCAAACGCGGAAATGAAAACCGTGTTTCTGATAAGAATCGCTAATCCGTTAATTACAAACATTGAAGTATTCAAAGCGGCTCATCAAACCAATAAGGTGCATTCAAGGGTTAATGGGTTGAAAAATGAAATAATTGTCCCTACGTCAACTGATGTGCCAACATACGGTGTGCTATAATCGTATGCACCTTTGATTATGTTTATCGCCAATTCTCAGTTTTTTGTTTTAGATTTTGTCTATTTTGACTTGCATATTTATATTTGGGTCACAAAATATTGCAGCTTTAAATAAATACGGAACTGATAAGCTAATAAGGTCACTATGAGCTGAAGTGATAAGCGAGAAAGTCAAATCAATGTTTCAATTTTGATATTTTTTGCGTTTGTTAGGTGCCCAAGATTACACAAATAAGATCGCACACAATTAATTAAGTAATCAGCCTGCTACATATTGTATTAAATGTCTCGATGATCTATTAAGTAATACTCATATTTAAATGTTAATAAATACGTAACATGTATATGAAACTAACTTTCAGATTATAAAAGTTTCCCGCATATGTTTTCAAAAATATTATATTATTTTAATTTTATTTTATTCGTTTTACTATGTGGTCGTAAATTGAAAGAAAAGCAAACACATATGCCAAAAATATTTAATTTTGTGTTCTTGATATTTGGAAAAGACTTTACAATTAATTAAAGGGTGCATCTTCTTTTCTGTCGGGTTCTAATCATTAAATAACTCATTCAAAAAGAATACGCAAAACTTTAAAATTCTTATTAATTTGGCACAACTTTCAATACAACACATCAATCAAATAACCGCCTTAAATTCCCATAATTAGTTCGAGGTCAACAGAGGTATAGCTTTGGGCTTACCTAAGGTCCAAGGATCTGATGATATTGATATCACGTCTTCGTAATTGTATGAAACTTTTCACAGGGTATGGCGATTCCGCACATGAAATTTGGTTAGAAATACAAAATTTGAGATAAATTCTTTGTACGACATTTTTATCCGTTATAAAAATCGTAATGCTCTGGTTGAAGGATCGCGCTCATATTTGGCATCGTAATTAAGGACAGTCATATCAACTTAGCTAAATAAATATTTATGAAATTTCATTTTCCTGGGTAATTTAATTACTTTAGTGCTGCCATCGAAAGAATTCTTCGTAGATTGTAGCGTTGTTTTAACCAATAATTCGATGGCGTAAAGATGTTGCGTCAAATAAAAAAGTTTTCCATACAAGAACATGATTTTGTGATTTCAAGAAAAAGATAAGATTTAGAGATAAGTCGACAGCGAGCGTGGTTATAGTCTAAAGTAAAATCGAATAAGCTCGGGAACACATTCACTGTATAGCGATGGAAAACAATACTTCTCTCTGATGAATCAAAAATTTAATTAGAAATATTCAGACGGAATGAGAAGAGTTCGCCGACCAAAAAATAGAGGTTAGATCCTCGATTCTGCCAAGGTACGTTTAATCATGGTGGAGTTGGTATTATGGGATGGTTTGGTGTTGGACTTCTTCATCGAATCAAAGGCATTATGGATTGATTCATATAATTGTCAAAAAATTGTTGCAATATTTTTATTGAATTCTCAATTGTTCATAAAATTTTTTTTAATGACTAATGCCCAGCTCTTGATCGATGCTACGGCTGCTACTATGCCGGTCTCTTTCGACCAATTCAGCGATTTTATCGCAATTTTCGACGACAGGCCTTCAGGGGCGTGGCGCATCTTCGACCACCTCTGTACCAGAACGAAAACGGTGAAACCATCGTTGTGCGGTAGAAATGGAAACTGTATCGGGTCCATAAACTGCACAAATTTTATTGACGGCTGAGATGCATTTGTTCCTTTATCGTAGTAGTACTGTAAAATATGCCGTATTTTCTCTTTATTTTGCTCCATGTTTGCGACGCTATAACAAAGAAACGGCAAATGAGCTTTCCAAAAAGATATAGCATGACAAGATGCGACGAATAAAACTAGAACTACGCGCTCTCAGCGCCAACTAGCGAAAATACCGCTATATTTTTTTGACAACCTAATATAATACAAGGATATCCTTAAGAACGTGATGCTTCCCCATACCAAGTGGAATATATAGTATGTATGTATGTATGTACCACTTTCATGGTCGTTTCAACCCTACAACGACCCAAAGCACATGTCGAAACTAGTCGCAAATTGGTTAAGCATTCCACAAGAAGTTATTAACAATTTTATAGCTTCTATGCCAAATAGATGCAGTGAAGTGATTAAACATAATGAACTGAATATTGAAAAAATTTAATTTTTTTTGTATAAAATGGCATGGTTTTGTATATTTTCATGAAATAAAGAGCTATTCTCCAAATCTCAGTAATTTGCTTATATTTAAAATGATAATTGAGAGAATAGGAGACGATAATGTAATTCGTAGGTATGAGTCCAATATGTTTTGTCCGACGCTGACACTGCTCAGGGTATAAAAAAACTACCCATCCACGGAGAGGTCTCCATATTTTTAAGCTCTTTTGAGATCTTGCTCAAATCAAAATTTAAACAAATTATCAAAATTTTTTTCAATATGAATTTTTAAATCATGATTAAGTCATAGCGCTTATAATTTTTATGTTTATATGGAAATGTTCGAACTGATTTGTTGAATGTCATGATATAGTATATCAATATGTAAATCGCTTGGTAGGTTAGGTTAGTAGTAAGATAACCAGAACAAAAATATTTGTGTGTATATATAATATATAATACAAATATTGCTGCATCTGTATGTACATAGAAAAATGGAAAATAATTGAAATTAATAGCATACCGGCAAATTCTTATCTCGAGCATGCAAATAATTTGTGTTTATACCCGTTGAGCACGCTTCTTGCAAGTGCCAATGCCGATTAAAATCTAAAATTGCTTCGGAAATCTAAACAAACAAACACTTTTAAACATTTATAGCTAATGTATTTTGTTGCTTTCGAATAACTGTTGTTGTTATTTAGTTTTTCTTCAAAAGAGTTTTACTCGCGGTGGACTATATTTATTTTTAACGTTAGAACCGATTCTATAAGTTTTTTAAATAAAAGTCATTCACAATTTATGGAACGTAAGTGATTTTCCAACTTCTCATTACCATTTATAAATAATATAAAACGAATAGACTTTAGGTTTGGAATGAGCATGAAACGTATTGCTCAGCTAAATTCACCGCATCATCCAATATTGTAATTTATTTCATTGGTTTGTGATATGATGATCTCAATAATAAGCTCACTACTCGATTTTCATGAAGGATATGTTCAACATGTTCCTGCGAAATCTGCAGAATGTCAGCCAAAGCGGTCAACTTTTTTTAATGCTCACACTCAAGATTCTTTTGTAGATTTTTTGGCATTTTCATAGCCTCGCTAGACATTCCAGAATAAGTTTATATTTGGCTTATAAGACAAACTTTTTTTTTTTTTACTTTTTTCGACTGAAGGTGTTCATTAATATTCGGTTTTTTGGTATTTAAGGCACAAAATTATTAAAAAAATTAATACCGAAAAACATTAATATTTGGTAGGATATCCCTTCTGTTTAAGCACTCCATTCAACCTATTTGGCATATTTTCGACAATTTTAGCAGTGTATGCCGGCGATATATTATACCATTCCTGCTGCAGCTTAATTTTCAGGTCGGTTACTAAAGAAATCTTATGTTTGCGAATTTGACGATCTAATTCATCCCACACTTTTTCGATGCGGCCATACACCCCCACACCATAACGTGACCATTGCCATGCTTATTGTGGGCCGCAGCTCTTCGTTAGGTTTTCGCAAAACTTTTACACGTCCATCCGACCCAAAGACGTTGTATTTGCTCTCATCGGCAAATAAAACGTCATTCCACCAACTCTTTGGTTTAGAAATATATTCCTTGGCGAATTTTACACGTGCTTGTCTGTTTTTTGATTGCACCAAAGGCTTACGTCGCGCAATTTGGCCATTAAAACCCCTAGCATGAAGGGTTCTTCTGATAGTAGACGACGAAACCTCTTCACCAAACTTTTTCGCAATCTCTGTAGCAATTTTTGGTGCACTTAAGAGGGGGTTTGCCTTTATTTTTCGTTCCTTCTGCTCTCTCTCACTGAGCTTCTTAGGCTTACCCGGTTGTTTCAACAGATGTTCTCTTCCTTCATTTTTGTAACGCCGAACAATATCTCCCACTGTACTGACTTTCATATTGGTCATTTCTGAATTTTTTTTTTATAAGATTCTCCATTCCTTTGATGAAAATTACCAACTGGATTTGTTCTACAGTAGAATTTTTTCGTTTTCGTCCCATTGGAATTTTCTGTCTGAAATCAAACTATTTGAGCCATTTCTAAATCAGAGTTAATGTTTATTTATAATACCTTAGACAAATTTTCTCAGAAAATTACTTTTAGCTCATTTTTTACACGCCTAAACTCCAAGCGTGGGGAAAAACCGAATAATAATGACGCGTCGTTTTCTAGTAAACTGTAAACATTGCACGGTTGCATTTTACAGAGTGATTCAAATACTACAAAGAAGTCATGAACAAGAAGTGTGGTCATTATTTTTTAATTGTTGAAAAAAAAATGTACGCATTTAATACTTATATTTAAAAATATGGAGGTATTAAGTTAAAGAAAACTAAAACCGAACATTAATGACTCTGACTGTACATATAATATATACCGAAATTCCAGAGATTTTTTAATCTTCTAGGTCCTCCTGCCATTCATATACCCGTTATTATAATCCCCAAACACATATTCTAATAATCACAAATATAAATGGAAAGTTATGAATGCTCTTATGAATATTGAACTGCTCATATACAATTATCGACAAACATATGTATATATGTATGTACACACTTAAGTATTTGTATACCGGCTACAGAGCGATGACTAACACTGATAACTGCCTGCTGAAAGCAAAGTGTTTATAAAATCGACAGCTAGCAACTATGCTTATGCATTAAACGCCTAATTAGCGAGTATAATTGGCTATAATAATTTATTGCAATTATTTATAAACAATTTTTTTTGTTTTAAGTCCCTGCGCTGGTTAATCTACAATCAGCAATTTCGAAGACAAATCGAATCACCGAGCAACCGACTATTTGCCAACAAAAGTGCGCTAAGCTAATTAGGTCACGATGTTTTTTTACTGTTTCAGTTTTTTTTTAAACTTCAAGTTGCTCAGTTATTCAATGTTAAAAACAAACATTATGTTGAGAGTTTGCAAACGTAAGAGAACACAGTCGCAAAAAGAGCAAAACATAGCAGCTGTTATATGGCTTAAAGAGCGCGAATGACATATAAATTGTTATCAAATAAAATAAATAATTATTTGTTGCTAACTTTCGTTGTAAATCGAAGAGACAACTTTTAGTTACTTGTTTTCATGACTTTTATTGAATTACTCACTGAAATTTGCAATGCTAATGGCTTCAAAGAGAGCGCGGTAGAGTACGGTTATCACAATCTGGTCGCGTGATCGTGGTTACTTAGCTGGAGAAAGCTTACATACTGACTTACTAATTACACTTGCGCACAAAGTTAATAACTGCTATTTTTATTTAAGCTTTTTATTTTTAGCTACAGTACGCGCTTTAACCGATACACCGAAAAATATAATTATATGTATGTTTCTTTGAATGCACATTTGCTACTAAACGTATGTATGTATGTGTTTTAAAAGTTCCCTGTTGAAATTTTCATTACCAACTTCAAATTTATTTTAAATGCACTTGAACTGCACTCGCTGCGAACGTGCCTGAAGTGTTATCGCTTAGCCGTGAATTAGTATTGACTACCTTGCCTCGGGCTGATCGGCAAGCCTGTCTTAACACTCAACAAGCATGCACGTGAAATTACAGTTGTTCAAATATTGAAACTTACTAACATACATACATATGTACAGATATAATTACTTATGTATATATGTATAATGCATTGCAGTTATTGTAGCTGAATTTTTTTAATAAATTCCACTTGACACAATTTCATCTCTTGAATATAAATACTTAAAAAAAAACAATTTTTTTTCTTTGGTGAATTAGTGGTTGTTTCTTTTGGATGTCAAAACTTCTGATTACCTTTTATAATTTTAATAGTATCCAACTTAAAATGACGGAGAACCTAAAAATATTCATATAATCTAGTAGAACTTCTAGTACTATCCCACACTATAAGCAAAGACAGTAAGACTTGTGCCATATTTTAAAAATTCTTAATTTATTTTTCAAAATCTGCATATGTCGTCCCCCTCAAAGTATTCCCCCTTGGCCACAATACACTTGTTAAAGTCACTTTTTTGCGCGTAGCGACTCACGTTTTAAACGTCCCCAAGTGACTCAAAACGGTTTCCTCGGAGCGGTCGTTAGAGTTTACTGAAGAGCCAGAAGACACACGGAGCAAAACCCAAGAGTAGTCAGCCCGAAATTCCGGCATCCTTTTATAAATAGCTTTGCGTAAACGACGCATAATACTCAAATAGTATTCCATGTTGGCAGCTGCGCCGATCGAAAGGAATTGGATAGTCGAAGAAAACTGTCAACATAACCTTCATTGACATGCTTTGACGTCGTTCTTTTGCTTTCGGCTCACGATTGCCACGATATTCGAAAGATTGATATTCTGTTTCCGGGTCCTAAGCATAAATCCAAGAATAATCGCCAGTATTAAAACGTTTCAGGACTTCCTGGTAGTCGGAAAATATTGCTTCGCAGACGGGGACGCGTAAATAATGGCTCTAATTAACCCTTAGTATAGTTCAAGGTTTAAGTCCTGTTTTGCTGAAACAGGTATTTTAAATATATTAACAACATCAAATAATAAATACACTAGTTTATGAGAAAGAAGTTTATGAGAATTTTGCCTTTGGTTTTAGGTGTGGTAAGGGATATGAAAATGTAACAGCAAACTTCATTTGTGGTCAGCTTCTTGATATCATCCGATAAAAGGAGAAGCCCACAAATCTTAAATAAATTTTAATTCAGCAATATACTCGGGGTTGCTATGTTCAGCAGAGGTGATAGCAGTCACCACAGAAATTGAACTCAAGTCCAGCCGAATAACTAAAATAAGGGGCAAAACATGCTTGTGTAAAGCTACTTTTACAGAACTTTTGAATTCTTGCTAATTCGTCTTGCTTTGATTCCCTTTGTAACTAACTTTACTGTCATTATAGTAAAAATGGTCGGTTCATATCGTACTCCTATTTAAATCTAAGACAGTGAGTCCGATAAAAAAAAATCCATTAAATATGGCTTTCATACTCTTTACGTTGAATTGGGTTGCAGAAACTCTTCCAATTGCATGGAAGTTCCTAATTTAAATTTCACCGGTATCTAAATGTTGTTGTAGTTTTAATGGTTCTATAAATCATCTTTGAAGGAAAGATGCTTGGGATAAAGTTATGTGGTCGTATGTTCAGATAATGATATATTCCGTACGGGTCGGGTCAAATGGAAAGAGCTGATAGATTAACAGGTTTGGGTGGGGTCTTTAGAATGCGGACTATGCAAGTTAGTATCGATACTAGGTGTCTAATTTAAATATTACAATAGTCCGTACGCAAATGGGCAAGGGTCGCTATGGTTATAAATTATTTGGTTTTGATAAAACATATTAATTTATATTAAGGAATATTTCGTGGTTTTCTTAGCCCTAATTATTTTCAAACTTAATGTATTACTAAAACTATAAAACTATTCACATAGATTGTAAACTTTATTACAAACATTGCTTCTCTTTTTGCTTTTAGCGCGTCTACTATTTGTCTCTGGAATACTACATGGGTCGCTCACTCCAAAACACCATGATCAATCTTGGCATTCAAAGCGAATGTGAGGAGGCCATGTATCAATTGGGTTTGGACATCGAAAGTCTCGAGGATATCGAGGAAGACGCTGGCCTGGGTAACGGTGGCTTGGGACGTTTGGCAGCCTGCTTCTTGGATTCTATGGCCACACTCGGTTTGGCGGCTTATGGTTATGGTATTCGTTATGAATACGGTATTTTCGCACAAAAGATCTTAAACGGTGAACAGCAAGAGGAACCCGATGATTGGTTGCGTTATGGTAACCCATGGGAGAAGGCACGTCCCGAGTTCATGAAGCCTGTGCACTTTTATGGACGTGTTATTGATACACCCGAGGGTAAGAAGTGGGTCGACACACAGATTGTGTACGCTATGCCATATGACAACCCCATTCCCGGTTACGGTAACAATCATGTCAATACATTGCGTTTGTGGTCGGCTAAGAGCCCCGTCGATTTCAATTTGAAGTTCTGTAAGTAGAATTTAATCACTTATTTTCTGTACTTAACTTATAATTGATTTCCTCTTATTTTTTTAGTCAACGATGGTGATTATATCCAAGCTGTGTTGGATCGTAACTTGGCTGAAAACATTTCACGTGTGCTTTACCCCAACGACAACTTCTTCGAAGGCAAGGAATTGCGTCTTAAGCAAGAATACTTTATGGTCGCGGCCACACTGCACGACATTGTTCGTCGCTACAAGGCCTCGAAGTTCGGCTCACGGGAAAGCGTACGCCAACACTTCGATCACTTCCCCGATAAGGTTGCCATTCAATTGAATGACACCCATCCTTCGTTGGCTATTCCCGAATTGATGCGTATCCTCATCGATGAGGAGAATTTGGATTGGGAAAAGGCTTGGGATATTACAGTACGTACCTGCGCTTATACCAACCACACCGTCTTGCCCGAAGCTTTGGAACGCTGGCCCGTTTCCATGCTGGAGTCCATTCTGCCAAGACATTTGCAGATCATTTACCACATCAACTTCCTATTCATGGAGAAGGTAGCCAAGCAGTATCCTGGTGATTTTGATCGTATGCGTCGCATGTCATTAGTGGAAGAGGATGGCGAGAAACGCATCAACATGGCACACGTGTCCATTGTGGGCTCACATGCCGTGAACGGTGTAGCCGCTATTCATTCTGAAATCTTGAAGAAGGATCTCTTCCGTGATTTCTATGAACTGGAACCACATAAGTTCCAGAACAAGACCAACGGTATTACACCACGTCGCTGGTTGTTGCTCTGCAATCCCGGTCTGTCTGACTTGATTGCCGAAAAGATCGGCGATGAGTGGCCAGTGCACTTGGAACAGCTAGTGGCGATCAAGAAATGGGCCAAGGATCCCAACTTCCAACGGAACGTTGCACGTGTGAAACAAGAGAACAAACTGAAGTTGGCACAGATCTTGGAAAAAGATTATGGCATCAAAGTGAACCCTGCCTCTATGTTCGATATTCAGGTTAAACGTATCCACGAATACAAACGTCAGTTGTTGAACTGCTTGCACATCATCACTCTGTACAATCGCATTAAGAAGGATCCCACCGCCAACTTTACCCCACGTACCATTATGATCGGTGGCAAAGCCGCGCCTGGTTACTATGTAGCCAAACAAATCATCAAGTTGATCTGCGCTGTCGGCAATGTTGTCAACAACGACCCAATTGTGGGTGACAAGCTGAAGGTAATCTTTTTGGAAAATTACCGCGTCACTTTGGCCGAGAAAATCATGCCCGCCGCCGATCTTTCAGAGCAAATCTCCACTGCCGGCACTGAAGCATCCGGCACGGGCAACATGAAGTTCATGTTAAACGGCGCCCTCACCATTGGTACCTTGGACGGCGCCAACGTTGAGATGGCCGAAGAAATGGGCAACGACAACATCTTCATTTTCGGTATGACCGTGGAGGAGGTTGAGGCGCTTAAGAAACGTGGTTACAACGCCTACGACTACTACAACAAGAACCCTGAGATCAGACAATGCATCGACCAAATACAAGGTGGATTCTTCAGCCCAAGCAATCCAAATGAATTCAAGAATATTGCGGATATTTTGCTGAAGTACGATCACTACTACTTGTTAGCCGATTACGAGTCTTATATCAATGCACAAGAGCTGGTGTCAAAGACCTACCAGGTGAGAATCATTAGATTTGCTTTTGTTATTACTGTCTGAAATCAATTTTTCATTTTGTTGTGTTTTAGAATCAAGCTAAATGGTTGGAGATGTCTATCCACAACATCGCTTCCAGTGGTAAATTCTCTTCTGATCGCACCATTGCCGAATACGCCAGAGATATCTGGGGAGTTGAGCCCACCTGGGAAAAACTGCCCGCACCAGAGGATACACCAGCAGCAAAATAAATTAATTTTGATATTATTGATATACATACATACATAATTCTTTTGAGATTTAATTTAATTTTTATTAAAGTCCATTTAGGCGAAAATACTATTTAATTGAAAACCCCAAAATGCAATCTTATTTTATCAACACCTTTACCATATTATAACTCATTTTAGACGTATTGAAATCAAAAATTTGTTAGTGCTGCGTTAAGCGAAGATTTGTTGAACTAAAGCATCAACTTGAAACGGCCAAAGAACAAACATTAACTAAGCAATGTTACCCAAATATCCTAAAAACTCACCATTTACAATAAAGCAAAACTACTATTGCAACTAAAGCCTACCGCAACAGCTCAGGAACGCAATGTAATTAATTGCAAGACACCTACAACAAGACACATGAACAACGTTTGAATTTGCAAACAAAGAAAAAATACAAACATACATTTTAGGGTATTTGCTATTTGAATCGATGTTTTTATTAAATATTATTAAAATTAAGTCTTTTAACGAATTGTTAAACAGAGTCCATGCAATTTCGCAATTAAAAAAACACAAGTGACGCACATGTGTCTAAGGAATTGTAAAATATTTTATGTAAAATTGCTTAGAGATCGTTAATAAATTTGATCCTCAAATGGTAAACCATAATATTGTTACCTTCTTTAATTTTTTATATTTATTTCTTGTATGGGCACTAAGGGCAACAACAAACAATGACATACAGTGTCATACCTCATGTTGCGCCTGTAGACATACCACTGTGGCGTCATTCAATCTCGCCGCAATTGTAGGTGTTCTGACTGGACATTGTCCAAAAGGTTCACACGCGGTGCAACTAAGCATATTGTCGAACGTCCTTTGCCAAAGCTGCATGGAAGAAACTCCCTCTGTTGTTCCGTTTTTGGCAATCTAAGATTAGATATCATGGTAACAGACATAACAGCTCGAAATGCTTCATCGATCTATGATGGTTGGACGAAAAGCAATCCAAGTAAACTCCATCGATTAGGATCAACGCTACGACCTAACTTAATCTATAAAATAGAAGATTTGTAGTGAGATTTAGAAAATATCATTCAAGAAGCTAATTTGATCCCGCTGAACTTGGTCTATTTGAAAAACTTATGATTATGTCTGAGGATATCCCTCCAAACGCATTTGAAGGACATTATTTGAAAACGCAAGCTTTTAGTAAATTTCTGAGATAAAATCAAGCTCCTTCACGTGATAGTCTATCAGTTACCAGAGACGACTTAAAATTAACAAGACTCTTCCCATATAAAGCAGTATTTAAAAAAGTGATTTAAATATTGATTGGATACAAAATAACAAGGTGTTATTAAGGATTAGTTCACGCCGTGTCCAAAGATTTGATCATTTATATAAGGTTAGAAATGTAAAACTGTGCTCACGAGTTTGTAGTTTACTAATGAAACACCCAGAAGGAAACGTCGGAGATCCAAAAAAAATTTATATAAAAATGGTAAACGGGACGACCTTAGTCAATAGAACCATGTTCATCTGTCGGGTTTTCTGTCTGTATAGAGAAGCTTTTCATTTGTCGGAACTGTGTATATCGGACAATTCTGGTATATCTGATCTTGATCTCTACTTGTAACATTCGTCAAAGGCCCCTTTATGGAAGTAATATACATATAATTAGATGACGAGAAGAATATATAAGATCTACTTATGAAAGGGTATTTTGTTACCTTACCTTTATGGAAAGAGCATCAAAATCTCTCGCCCAAAGGAAATTTATTTTATAAAACTTCGTGCATAAGCAGGAAAATTTGATATGTGATACTGAGACCCCTGTCATTTGCAAATGAGATCTTACAATATGTGTCAAGATGATCACTTTCAACCGAAATAAAACTTAAGCTGCATTTCAATGGTTTCTATGCAACCTCATCATTGCAAGCAAATAACTTTTGACCTACAAATAACAACCTCGGCAATGAAATATTCATTGCGATAGTGTTTATTATTGACAGTAATATGAGCGATAAGATAACGATTTAAAACACTAACATAAACAATTGTTTCGTGCTTTGAAAGACAAGTAAATTGTTTTAAATTGCACCGAACATTTATAGTGACAGTTCGTTCGTAAAGTAGATCACCTCAAACGCCTATGCAGGAAGTGGCACATTAATAGTGAAACTATAATATGACATACGTATGTATGTATCTATTTATATTAATTTATTTACAACTAGAATATAAAATAAACGTATAGAAATATTAAATGAGCAAAATTGTATTCATATCGTTTATTATACTCTGAATATATTAAGTTTGTCACGAAGGAAATGTCGGAGACCCTATAAATAAACATATGTAAAGGGTGACCCATTTCGAGGTTCCCTGCTTAAGAAAATACACAGAAACTTCAAATTTAAGGGGTATGTTTATTACCTTTCGGTTTATTCTTTGGCATTTACTTTTCGAAGATTATCTCCTTCACCTCCACCAAGCCATCATTACCACAAAAAATTCACTGCGAAAGGTGCAGGCCTCGCAAAACAACAAGCATCGACAACAATTTCTTTAGGATTGCATGGCTGCCATTAAAGTCAGCTGCAATTAGAGCGGAGGCAGAAATTTAAATTTGTACTTGGTCAGTTGGGAGACGTGTTGTTGAAAATAGTCTTCATGAAATAACTACTCGCAAACCGATGTCTTTGACGAATGGAATGGAGAGCAAAGTAAGTTTAGTTGGATGTGATGATAAATCTTGGATAAGAGGTCTGAAAAATGCAGCATTTCACCCTAAATGTACTGAAAAAACTTTTAAGCATGGAGGTGGAAGCATCATAATATGGAAATGCTTCTCATGGTACGGCTTGGGTCCTCTGTATTGGATAAAAGAAAAGATGAACCGATTTATATAATTCACAAACTCAGTGATGCTGTGCTCCCTTTTGCAGAATGAAATATGCCTCTAGAATGGAAGCTTCAATGCAGCAACGATCCCAAACATACGTCGGCTTTGCTCGAAATTGGCTTCCATATCCCAAATATATAAATATCGACCGATTTCTTTTCCGAAATACGAGCCTCCACAAAATTTCTGGATCAAACATCCCGAGGTCAGCAGTCGGAAGTAATGATACCCCCTAAATAGTCCTACTGGTTCAAGTTGTGGAATCCATCCATACGAAACGATATAATACCTCTCGGCGAGTGGTTATGTTCGAATCAATAGCTTTTTATTAGGTTTCGAAGTATTTGTTATTTTATTACAATATTATTTATTACAACCATATACTAGTTAGAGTAATTCTTTCAAGGCTATTTTAATTTAAACCTCCAACAAGCTTAAGACCACACCATAAAAACAGAGTTTATTAATCAAATACAGAGGATTGCTATGACCTTTAAAAAGCGGTTAAAGCCCCTGTGAGGCCTGGACTATAATCTAAATAAAATGGAAATAATTTGTTACAGGATATCCACTCTTCGGAAAACCTTGGAAAGAAGTCAGCAAAGGGTACTTACCGTGATATCAGTCGTCTTAGTAATATACTGATTTAAACATATTAGAGAAGCTTTAAATCCACAAAGTTAACTTTATCCACACAATCCTGCTGAAACATCCAATCTACACCCATATCTTGAGAGGATCCCAGCTCGACGAAGTATTTGAGGTTAAGTGATTTTTAGCAACTCTCTATCGTATAGTAAAATTATTTGATTTTGTTTAGAACGTTTAGCTGTGAACAAAAAACGAGTTGAACGGTCTTGCGCATATGAGACCCTCATTCCAGTACCTTTTAAGTGTATCAACTCGCCTGCTTTTCTGTTTTCTCCGTTTTTACCAAAGCCCCTTAATTATCTCTGTCTTTGTCTATTCATTAGATACTGACTGTTAAACATATTTTCTACTTTAAAGGTAAAGTTGAAGTTATTGTATTTGTATATACATAACCTTTAACTCTTTCTTAAGCGAATAATAATAATACTTATCAGGCTATACTTAGCCACCTTGTTTGCCAACGATGCTCTTAGTAGGCACATGAAGCGGACGGTATCGGGCATATTTAAAAAAAGTGAACACATGGCTATTATTGCTGAAGTCTCATGTTCCGGCGGGACGGATCAAATGCCAAAAACGAATCTGGAAATAAAAAGATTTTGTTGCTGTGCTGGGCCGCCACTGAAAACTGGAAAGCTATCTGCGAAGGACAGCCTCAGGTGGTACCGAGAGAGAGAGTATGGAACAGGGAGTAAGTTAGGTTTAGCGGAGCCCTCCGGCTTTTGATTCTTCCACCTACGACTAAACTTTGAGAAGCCAGTAGTATACGAGGAGATTCGGAAGTTCTGAATTTTAACTAATTTTTCGAAACCTTTATTTTTCTATTTAATAAAAAATAACACCAAGGCATTTTACAGGCCATTCAGAATACAAAACGGCGGAGACAGGCCACTTCTAGCGGGATTCACGGGTAATCTGTTGATCCGGTGTACATATATGTTCAAATGATCATATAAAACGAGTTTGTTGTAGTTCTCGTGATGGTAACGCTCACTCTCACTCTCAATTTTAACAATAAAACACAAACGGTTGTTCACATTCAAAATAAAGGACATTTATTATGTTTAAACCCAAATATATCTTCAACATTGGCTACACAACACACTCATACACATTTTTTATTGCAAAAATTTCTGTTTAACACGCGTACTTTATGTAAATTTATGTAAATATATATGTACGTAGATAAAAGAAAAATATTTGATTTATTTTATCATATTGTATTTAAACAAATCCCTTGAATATTTTTGCAATATTTCATATTTATACAATAATAAAGGCATTGTTTGTTGTTATTTACTACAAAATTACACATTACCGATGTTTTTTTGTTTGTTTTGTTGTTGTCTTTTACTTGTCTAGCACTATTTGATTATAAGTAAATATCTTTAGAGTATAAGAACATTAAAAAAAAATGTTTTTGTAATGCTTGCACATACAGTTATTCGACGTTAATTTTAATGCAAAAATGCGATTTCCAAAATTGTTTTCCGAATTTTCGAATACATACAAAATTTAAAAGTGTGTATATATATGTATATATGTATATGAGTATGCTAAGAATTTTGTCGGCAATTACTCCATATTGTTTGCTTTAAATATGTAAGTATACATTTTGACTTTCCAAGCGCAAAATTATGCTAAAAAGTTTTCAGAGCTTTTGATTTTATTTCATTTTTTAAATTTGATCAATCTTTTTTCTTACATTGTTTTTACTTGTAAAACGTTTTAGGTTTCAAACAATTTTGTTGCCATACCATTTTACTTAGCCACACACATATGTATAATATATGTATTTATATATATTTATTTATCTTAATTTCTGCGAAGCTGTACTTTTTGTTATAAAATTAATTCAGACAAAGACTGTAGTATATATATTTATTTATAAATAGCGCATAATTTCCATGTCTTGCCATGAAATTATAATCTTTAGGTACATCAATTTTTTTCAAATATTTATTTATTTTTTTATTTTCATTTAACCTGTATCTTCTGTTAAAGCAGCCCACAGCTTACAATACACACAGCTGTTTGTGTTCTTCTACCGTTTATAAACGGTTCATTAAAATGGCTTTACGGTTTTGCATTTTTGCAGCGGATTTTTTTACATTTTTGCAATTATTACTAATTATGCCTTTTTTCTGTATCATGTAAGTATAAATTTCGGCCAACGCCACACATTAATCAACATACATACGTACAAAAAGTAATTATTTTTTAAATTTAATTTACTCTTATTTCAAACTTTTAAATTTAGTGTTTTTATTTTGCGAATTTTTGGTTTTGTACTAAAAGTAAGCGTATAATATTTTAAATATAGAAAACGAAATGTAGGTTTTAAGAAATTTGTATAATGGTAAATTTTCGTAACATTCTTTTTTTAATAATATTTTTTTAATGCATAAACTAAATTAATGTTTTTTATAATTTTATTGTTTAACATGCTAAAATTAATTTTAATATTTTTTTACACTAAAGTATATATAAATTTATATGTATGTTTGCTAAAATTTTATTTGCTTCACTATGTGTATGTATATTTAGATTAATTTTAAATATATTTTTTCAGTTATACCGTTTTGATTTGCTAAATATTTAACAATTGGCTAGTTCTAAAAATATTGGTACTTTGGAATGCGTTACGAGAGCAGGGCTACAGCTACAATGAGAGTCATCGAAATAAATTAAAGTGTTTATAGGTATGTTATAAATATGACGAGCAGTTACATATAGTATAAGAGATGATTGAAAAGATTGGCAATTACTAAAATTAATATAGTTTCATGCTAACACTAGTAGTTTACTTTTGTTACATATATTTTTTTTTTCAAGTTTAACCTCAAAGTTTTGATTTCTTTGTGATTTTGTCTTAAGTTGTTGTTTTTGGTATACAAGTGGTACATTTATGGGTAAATTGTGTTAGTATTCAATATGTATGTGAGTAGACAGTGTCAGTTGCACTTAATTGCATGCATGTACATATGTATATCCATGTGTATACGTGTGCTTATGCACTTTGCGGACTGTCTGTGAGGCAAGAAGTGGTTTTTGATATATGCTTTAATATAAATATGTATTGGATAATATGTTAACATTTGCTTGTTTTTGTCTTTCTTTTTGGTATACATATACATATGCATATGCATATAATAATATGTTAACATTTGCTTGTTTTTGTCTTTCTTTTTGGTATATATATACATATGCATATGCATATGCAAAAACAACTGAAAAAACACAAAAATTGTATGTTATTACACACCGTTAGTGTGGCATGAGGGCGCATTCAAGCTTGCGGAATTGCAACGGTACACAATATTGCTGTGGAGGYGAAGTAGTTGGTGACATAAAATAGCGAAATAAAATAAAAGTTAAAAATTTATTGAAAAAATTATAAGAAAAACTGCGTAAGCATCACAATCACACAACGTAAACACATTTATACATTGACATATATTGCAAATGTTTTATAATTTATGCATGCAAACTTTTGTAAATAATAGTTTT